>NC_084622.1:24908543-25208543 GCF_033978795.1 Nerophis ophidion
AGGGGTCCAAATGAGAGTTATTTTTTTTTGTTTTTGTAATGTGCTTAAAGCCGATGACAAATGAGTCACGGGCCCCAGATGCCGCACTTTGGTCAACCCAGGTGTAGAACCTAACTGTTAATGACCACTATAGTCTTAGTACCGTAGTGTATTTGTTCATCCTATGGTCACATATTGGACGCGGGTTGTCTTACGTCAGCACCGGAAGTCGTAAAATCAGCTGTTCACCTGTCAGGTGTTTTCGGGGATGAATAAGGAAGTCATTTTTAGCTACCGTTTTGTTTTATCATATATTGCTACCTCTGCACCTGTCAATGTTTACTTTTGTATGCATATTAAAGCAACAAAAACATCATGACTTTGGAACAAAATTCACAGAAATAGTATTTGGCTCTCTATTACATGCAATTGTTTTCCATATTGGGACCATGATTTCGGTCCTAACTTGTTCAGCGAAGGTACTTTTCCTTGTTGATGTCTTAAGAAGGGTAGCAATTCAAGAACACACACACACAGACACACACACACACACACACACACACACACACACACACACACACACACACACACACACACACACACACACACACACACACACACACACACACACACACACACTGAACTGTCACAATCTTATCTGCACACTGAGGAGCCCAGACTCCAGCATGTGCAGACAGTGCTATCAAACTGGGCCATGTCTTTATACACACAAGGAAAGCACTCCCTAATTTATAAAGAAATTAGATCTGTTTCAGATCCCCTGGCCCTCAGTTGAAACCCCACAACCCCTCCCCCACTAAGATACAAAAACACTGTAGACTTATTACAACATATCTTCTTTTTTCCTTCCTGAGGATTTCAAGGACAATAATATACGTTGAAGAGGATTTGCAAATCATTGTATTATGTTTTTATTTACCATTTACACAACGTGCCAACTTCACTGTTTTGGGTTCCGTAGGTCAGTGGTTGCAATACTAAAGGGATTCCGGGGCAAATGAAGGAACTAACTTCTGTCCTTTTCCTTTGATCTGACAGGTGTGTATGCCTTTTTTTTCAACCTGCAAATAAATAAAAACATTTACGGCGTTCTGTGTACGCAGGACCTAAATATATTCAGTTACGAGCATTTACTGACAATACGGCGCAGGTCACGAAGCATGTCGGGTTGCTGTTTAAAGGGGTGGGATTGACAGATCGGTGCACTTGTAGAGACGGCAACCGTGCTTAAAGAAAATGAGCAGGTCAAAGGTCTTTGGGAAGCAAAGCTGGCTGACCTTTCAACAGGACAAAGTGTTCAATAACATCATGCAGGCTTTTGTGTATATTCTCACCCTCCATTTTAGCTGACCTGTCCCGCTGGAAAGGTCAGCCAGATTCCTGGTCACAGAGTTCCATGCGACACCCGACATAGTGGGAGTCCTTCGATACTTCCTGGATCCTCAGTGTCCAAATACGTTGACTTATCAGCACCACTTGATGAAACGCATGTTTAGCATTCCCCAAGAGAGTTGGGTGTTTCCATGTCAGTTTGCTGCCTGCACTTTGGTGTGGCGCCGCCGTCACAGACAATCTGACCGCTGTGGCCAAGCAGAGTAAAATATTATATGGCCGCACTTCCTGTTTGGGGACATTTACGAGTTGCAGCTCAGTGCAGCGTCTAATATTCAGTTCATTGTAAGTGAGCTGAGATTTGTTTAGGGTCTTCTTCTGAAGTGTATGGGTTTACACTTCATACATTTTCCGTTAGCGCTTAGTCTGTAAACACAGCAACGGATGAGAACCAGACTTTTTTTTTCCCTAATGGGACCTGAGGAGCAGAATTTACTGTTCACCATGCAGACAAAACTGATTACCGTATTTTCCGGACCATAGGGCACACCGGATTATAAGGCGCACTGTCGATGAATGATCCATTTTTTTTAATCTTTTTTCATATATAAGCCGCACTGGATTATAGGGCGCATTAAAGGAGTCATATTATTTTTTTTTTCTAAATGAAAAACACTTTCTTGTTGTCTACATATCAAAATGTTGCATAGATTAGGTTTTACAGAAAATCTTCAAGCCACTTTCTGACCGTCGCTTCAGGATGCTCCGTTTTGTGCGCGGTCTTATTTTACGTGGCTCAGCGTTCTCTCCCTTTCATCTTTGTTGTAGCGGTGTAGCGTGCAAGGACGGGAATGGAAGAAGTGTCAAAAGATGGAACTGTTTTAATGATATTCAGACTTTGCTTAAATCAATAACAGAGCAGCATCTCCTCCTCCGTGGTTCACTCGTGCAACAACAACGCCAGAAATGTGTCCCGTGAAAAACCGTGCAAACAGAACTCTCTGGGTGAATAATGTAAACTCACTACACAGTTATTTTTTAGCGCTGTCATGGTGAGTTTACTGACAGATAAGTAAGAACTTTACACTACTTTATATTAGAAATGGCAACAGCGGAGGATGAATGGTACATAACAAGAAAATAGAGAAAAAGAAAAAGTTTATTGACTACGGAGTCGGTATGGACTACAAAGGCGGACTTGCACAATTTTTCAGGACTCATCCAGATCCCAAATACAGATCAGCAGGTTCCAGAAGGTAAGACAAGTTGATTTTGCATAATATTGCGAAACAAAGCGTTGGATAATATATTTTACTTTATACACACACACCATAATAATACTCATATGTTGAAGCACAGTGCAATCCTTCAAGCGATGCGGCTTCATAGCTTATCAAAGTCGTACTAAAACAATTTGATAGATTTTTGAGCGCCATGTGTAATGTTCTATGTTTTCAATAGAACATATAAAATGTTGGTGTTGTTTACTTGAGTCATATTGCAGTCTACACACATCTCTAATGTTTGACTGCCGTCTACTGGTCACACTTATCAATACACCATGTACCAAATAAAATAGCTTCGAAGTCGTTAAGCAAAACCAGAATTATTCCGTGCATTGGGCACACCAGGTTATAAGGAAAAAAAGTATTTTAAGTGTGCCTTATAGTCCGTAAAATACGGTACATTATTTGCCATATTCGAGGATTACTGACTTAGGGTAGAAGCTCCACACATTGTATGGACACTGTTTCTAGCTATTTCTTTAGGTCAGCGTAATGAGCATCAAAAATACAAATTTATATTTCCGGGAGAATCAGACTTGAAGCTCGTGTTCCCATCAATGCGAAACCCTACTGTAGATTTGAGGCTTCCAGGTTTTACAAAACAATCATATAGCTGTCAATCTAGGAGGATGACAAAAATAAATTAGGAAGTGATACATCTGTAAATGTGCAACACAATGTAGCAGAGAAGAGTATTTTTGTTTCGGCAGGAAGATTGCTAGATGCGTGACTAGAGGCTAAGCGTGTGAACCACGGTTGTCAATGGCCAGGCCTCTTCCACAGCACCAGGGGCTGCAGGGCAGCGGCTACATAATGAAGGCTTGTCTGAGTTCAAGTTCAAATATCACAGAGAGCGCCTGGAAAAACAGCGCCCCACAGGCTACTTTTATTAACCCAGCTAGGATTCCCAGCCTTCAACCCAGTTCAAGGTTTACTTGCCTTTCACATTGGAGAGAAAAAAACAACAACTTTTCTTGCAGAAGCAAATTACCAAACTTCTTTGGGTTTCCTCTTTTAAGAAGGACAGAGACACACGATTGTGTTTCATGATGTTTCACTGTTTAGTCGTTTCTGTCCCATGCACGAGACGAGTCTGCATTACACTACAGTATGTCTTGTCCTACCTACCTATCTGTCATAGCACACACAAGCCTGCTGAGTGATGGCCCTGTGAGATGCACTGGGGAGGATATCTGACTCAGGATTTTCCTATAATAGGATTTGAAGCATGCTGGCAATAGATAGTGGTTTTGTTGTGAGGTTAAAAAAAAAAAAAAGTATGTCATCCAGCCTGTTTGTAAATACCATAACAGAGTACATTATTGTACATGTTGCTGTAATGTCCTACTTCCTCTGACAGCCCTATTCTATGCTAAATGTACAAACCCCGTTTCCATATGAGTTGGGTAATTGTGTTGGATGTAAATATAAACGAAATACAATGATTTGCAAATCCTTTTCAACCCATATTCAATTGAATGCACTACAAAGACAAGACATTTGGTGTTCAAACTCATAAACACTTTTTTATTTATTTTTAATAATTAACTTAGAATTTCATGGCTGCAACACGTGCCAAAGTAGTTGGGAAAGGGCATGTTCACCACTGTGTTACATCACCTTTTCTTTTAACAACACTCATATTATTTTCGGGTCTCCCCATGTCTAGCATTAAAAGATTACAGTTGGTACAAAATGGGGCTGCTAGACTTTTGACAAGAACAAGAAAGTTTGATCATATTACGCCTGCACTGGCTCACCTGCACTGGCTTCCTGTGCACTTAAGATGTGACTTTAAGGTTTTACTACTTATGTATAAAATACTACACGGTCTAGCTCCATCCTATCTTGCTGATTGTATTGTACCATATGTCCCGGCAAGAAATCTGCGTTCAAAAGACTCCGGCTTATTAGTGATTCCTAAAGCCCAAAAAAAAGTCTGCAGGCTATAGAGCGTTCGGGCTCCAGTACTCTGGAATGCCCTCCCGGTAACAGTTTGAGATGCTACCTCAGTAGAAGCATTTAAGTCTCATCTTAAAACTCATTTGTATACTCTAGCCTTTAAATAGACCTCCTTTTTAGACGAGTTGATCTGCCGCTTCTTTTATTTTTCTCTTATGTCCACCCCTCCCTTGTGGAGGGGGTCCGGTCCGATGACCATGGATGAAGTACTGGCTGTCCAGAGTCGAGACCCAGGATGGACCGCTCGCCTGTGTATCGGTTGGGGACATCTCTACGCTGCTGATCCGACTCCGCTTGGGATGGTTTCTTGTGGACAGGACTCTCGCTGCTGCCTTGGATCCGCTTTGAACTGAACTCTCACGGCTGTGTTGGATCCACTATGAATTGAACTTTACAGTATCATGTTAGACCCGCTCGACATCCATTACTTTCGGTCCCCTAGAGGGGGGGGGGGGGGGGGGGGGAGGGGGTTGCCCACATTTGAGGTCCTCTCCAAGGTTTCTCTTAGTCAGCATTGTCACTGGCGTTCCACTGGGTGTGAATTCTCCCTGCCCACTGGGTGTGAGTTTTCCTTGCCCTTATGTGGGTTCTTCCGAGGATGTCGTAGTCGTAATGGTTTGTACAGTCCTTTGAGACATTTGTGATTTAGGGCTATATAAATAAACATTGATTGATTGATTGAATAAAAGTTTGGGAACTGAGGAAACTAATCGAAGCTTTGAAAGTGGAATTCTTTCCCATTCTTGTTTTATGTGGAGCTTTAGTCGTCCAACAGTCCAGGGTTTCCGCTGTCGTATTTTACGCTTCATAATGCGCCACACATTTTCCATGGGAGACATGTCTGGACTGCAGACGGGCAAGGAAACTACCCGCACTCTTATACTATGAAGCCACGATGTTGTAACACGTTGCTTGGCATTGTTTTGCTGAAATAAGCAGGGGAGTCCAGGATAACGTTGCTTGGATGGCAGCATATGTTGCTCCAAAACCTGCATGTACCTTTCAGCATTAATGGTGCCTTCACAGATGTGTAAGTTATCCATGCCTTGGGCACTAATACACCCCCATACCATCACAGATGCTGGCTTTTGAACTTTGCGCCTATAACAATCCGGATGGTTATTTTCCTCTTTGTTCCGGAGGACACCACGTCCCCAGTTTCCAAATATAATTTGAAATGTGGACTCGTCAGACCACAGAACACTTTACCACTTTGCATCAGTCTATCTTATATGAGCTCGGGCTTTGTCTTGAATTTGAAAAAAAAATGAACATGTTATTTTTCACTAAGGAAAGGTTCGGTGAATGCGCATATGAAACTGGTGGAGTTTGGTACCTCAAACAAGGTAAAGAGGCAATGTTTTAGCGTGTTCATGTCGAGTTTACTGACATATATAAATAAGAACTTTACACTACTTTATATTACAAATGGCAACAACAGAGGATGAATGTCCCGTAACAAGAAGGTAGAGAAAAAGTAGAAGCTTATCAACTACGGCGTCACACTGACTACAAAGGCGGACGCGTGCAATTTTTCAGGATTTATGCAGATCCCAAATACAGATCAGCAGGTACTAGAAGGTAAGAAAATTAGCTTTTGTATAATATTGCGTAACAAAACGCCAGATAATATGTCTTACCTTATACACACACCATAATAATATTCGTATGTTTAATGCGTCGACAATCCATCAAGCGGTGTGGCTTCATAGCTTACCAAAGTCGTACTAAAATATGTTGATAGATTTTTGAGTGCCGTGTGTAATGTTCTATATTTTCAATGGAACATTTAAAATGTTGGTGTCATTTACTTTAGTCCTATTGCAGTCTAAACATATCTCTTATTTTGACTGCCATCTACTGGTCACACTTATCATTACACCATGTACCAAATAAAATATGCTTCCTGGTCGGTAAGCAAAACCAGAATTATTCCGTACATTAGGCTCACATGTTTATAAGGCGCACTGTCGAGTTTTGACAAAAAAAAGGATTTTAAGTGCGCCTTACACTCCGGAAAATATGTTACTTTCTACAAAAGAGCGTGTGGTGTGTGTAATTATTAAGCTACCATGATCTGTGTGGCGGAGAAAGGCCAGTTTTAAATGAATAATACACACATGAAATTTCAATGTTGATGATGTACATTTATTTGAAAACACGAATGAAAGTTATGTCAAGCAAAGAAATCATTAATCATTTAATTATTTTCCATAAATTATGCTCTGCAGGTATTAAGTTTTGTCCGATTACTCTAATAAAATGATCGATAGAATACTTGAAAACTAAAATAATCGATAGCTGCAGCCTTAAACTTATACCATACTACTTTATATTGTTATGACTGTAATATTAGCACTGCGGTACTTAGCTATGTTAGTGTTCTTAATGTTGGGGTCCACCTACACCCTAATGTCATGGAGATGTTATATAAAATGTTATAGCATGAATACAAAAAGATGATTACAATGTAAATGTGCTATTTGGAGCTCCACATTCTCTCTGAAAGAGATAGCACATTAGTATTCAAGCTACAGAGTAGTGTTGTCCCGATACCAATATTTTGGTATTGGAACTAAAATGTATTTCGATACTTTTCGATACTTTTCTAAATAAAAGGGCACCACAAAAATTGCATTATTGGCTTTATTTTAACAAAAATAAAATCTCATGGTACATTAAACATATGTTTCTTAAAAGGGAACATTATCACACTTTCAGAAGGGTTAAAACCTTAAAAATCAGTTCCCAGTGGCTTATTTTATTTTTTAGAAGTTTTTTTTAAAAATTTTACCCATCATGGAATATCCCGAAAAAAGCCTTTAAAGTGCTTGATTTTCGCTATCTGTAAATCCACCCGTCCATTTTCCTGTGATGTCACATAGTGATGCCAATACAAACAAACATGGCGGATAGAACAGCAAGATTAGCGACATTAGCTCGGATTCAGACTCGGATTTCAGTGGCTTAAGCGATTCAACAGATTACGCCTGTATTGAATCGGATGGTTGGAGTGTGGAGGCAGATAGCGAAAACGAAATTGAAGAAGAAACTGAAGCTATTGGGCGAATAACTATTGACGCTATTCGGCGATCGCCTTCTAACCAAGGATTGCATCTTTTGACCACTGGAGCAACTTAAATCCGTCGATTGGCAAGTGTTTGTTTGGCATTAAATGTGAATGGAGGGAAAGGCTGGATGCAAATATAGCTACAAATGTACATACAGCTAGCCTAAATAGTATGTTAGCATCGATTAGCTGGCAGTCATGCCGTGACCAAATATGTCTGATTAGCACATAAGTCAATAACATCAACAAAACTCACCTTTGTGACTTCGTTGACTTTATCGTTGGAAATGCATCTGCTTTGAGTGTCGCAGGATATCCGCACATCTCTGTCGTAGCATCGCTATCGTCGGTAAAATGTGCAGAACAAACGAGGGACTTTTGCATCTTTTGACACTGGTGCAACTTGAATCCGTCGATTGGTATGTGTTTGTTTGGCATTAAATGTGGGTGGAGGGAAAGGCTGGATGCAAATATAGCTACAAATGAAGCATAACGATGCAATATGTACATACAGCTATCCTAAATAGCATGTTAGCATCGATGCACACTCCACGTAAGTCAACTTGAATCCGTCCCTGATCGTGTTGTTACACCCTCCGACAACACACCGACGTGGCATAATGTCTCCAAGGTACGGAAAACAGTCAAAAAAATTGAGAATAACAGAGCTGATTTGACTTGTGTGTGTAATGTGTTTGAGAAAATGGTGGATTGCTTCCCATTGTGACGTAAACGGGTGAAAGGTCATCGCTCCGAGAGCGAACAATTGAAAGGCGTTTAAATCGCCAAATTCACCCTTCTACAGTTCGGAAATCGGTTAAAAAAACATATGGTCTTTTTTCTGCAACATCAAGGTATATATTGACGCTTACATAGGTCTGCTGATAATGTTCCCCTTTAATGCAACTTTGTCCTTAAATAAAATAGTGAACATACAAGATAACTTGTCTTTTAGTAGTAAGTAAGCAAAAAAAAAGGCTCCTAATTTTGTCTGCTGACATGCAGTAACATATTTTGTCATTTATTATTCTATTATTTTCCCAGAATTATTCATTACAGGTGGTAGAAAATGAATTATTAAGCTACTTGTTTATTTACTGTTAATATCTGCTTACTTTCTCTTTTAACATGTTCTATCTACACATCCTTTAAAAATCTAATAATGACTTATTTTTCTGTTGTTTGATACTTTACATTAGTTTTGGATGATACCACAAATTTGGGTATCAATCCGATACCAAGTAGTTACAGGATCATACATTGGTCATATTCAAAGCACAGGGACTCTATAATCATAAACATGTGATGCCTAAAAATATTGATGTATTCATGGTAGTATCGACTAGATATGCTCCTGTACTTGGTATCATAACAGTGGACGTTGGGTGTAGATCCACCAATGGTGTTTGTTTACATTGTGACGGGGGTGAGCTACGGTGTGTAGTGAAGCATGTTTAGCTATTCTTCGTCCTGCAGGGATGATACTTGTAAGAAACTTACTTTATTTGTCGCCATGGAGGCAAATTTTATTGATTTAGAATTAGCTACAACACTGCAGACTGCGGATGGACTTTAGCTGAGCACCTCTTCGGGCATTTCAGTCTTATAGCTTTACCTTTATCGTTAGTTTTTCAGCCAAAATGCGTCCGTTCTCCCTATTCTGTCTACGCACTGTCTTTGCTTAAAGTACTCTGTGTGTGTGTGCTGCCGAATATGCTCCTCTGCTCATAAACCAGCAATGACACGAAGTGACGATGACGGGCGGTCGGGAGCCGGTACTTTTTACAGGCAGTATAGTACCAAATATGATTCATTAGTATCGCGGTACTATATCATACAACCTTACGACAGACACACAAAATGTGTAAATTCCAGCATCAAGGACAGATTTTGGTGGATACACTTCTAGTAGACTATTGTGGGACTCAACATGAACATTGGGTTCACCCAAACTAGCAACAGACAGCCAAGACCTTAGCAGTGTTAATATTTGCATAGATAAAAGGACCTCCATGTTTCCCAGGGTTTCCTGTTTGAGGCCCATCCGTTCCCCGGACTTGTACAAATCCCCTTAAAAAACCCTGGAGTCAGTGTGGGTGTATCAGGCCCCAGGATCTGCTGTGTGCAGGGCTGCGGTCCGCATCCAGCCAGGGGGAGAAAGGACAGCTACTGTGAGGGCGCCGAGAGAGTGGGGGAGTCGCTCGGCCTCAGAAAGCTTGTGTTTGTGTATGCAGCGCAGTCCTCTTATCTCCCGCCTGTACTGACGCCATGCTCTTCCTGTTTCAAATCTTTACCGCTGATTTTCTCTTCACTCTTGCCTCGGCTCCCAGCCAGTCCTGTTGTTTTTACTGCGTTCTTGTTCTTTTCAATGGAGATTAGATTGAGTTTCTGTGGCGACATAAAACACTGAGGCATTACTGCTTTAGCTGTCAATATACATGATAACAAACATTACTTTAGACCCATCAGCTTACTTTGGCTGGGTTTAAAATAGTTCTTCATCTACAAAATCCCAAACCAGTGAAGTTGGAACGTTGTGAAAATCGGAAATAAAACAGAATACAATGATTTGCAAATCCTTTTCAACCTCTAAATATATTTATATATTTAACGTTCGAACTGGAAAACTTTTGTTATTTTTTGCGAATATTAGCTCATTTGGAATTTGATGCCTGCAACATGCTTCAAAAAAGCTGGCACAAGTGGCAAAAAAGACAGAGTTGAGGAATGCTCATTAAACACTTATTTGGAACATCTCACAAGTGAACAAGGTTAATTGGGAACAGGTGAGTGCCATGATTTGGTCTAAAAACAGCTTTGATTAAGTGCTCAGTCATTCACAAACAAAGATGAGGTGAGGGTCACCACTTTGTGAACAAATGCTTGAGAAAATTGTCCACAACATTTCTCAACCAGCTATTGCAAAACTTTAAGGACTTCACCATCACCACCATATCATCAAAAGGTTCAGAGAATCTGAAGAAATCACTGCACATAAGCAATGATATTACGGACCTTCCATCGCTCAGGCGGTACTGCATGAAAAAGCGAGATCAGCGTGTAAAGGATATCACCACATGGGCTCAGGGACACTCCAGAAAACCACTGTCAGTATCTCCAGTTTTTCGCTACATCTGTAAATGCAAGTTAAAGCTCTACTATGCAAAGCGGAAGCCATTTGTCAACAACACCCAGATGGGCCCGAGCTCATCGAAGATGGACTTATGCAACGTAGACAAGTTTTCTGTTGTCTGACGAGTCCACATTTCAAATTTTTTGGGGGAAACTGTGGACGTCGTGTCCTCAGTAACAAAGAGGATAATAACCATCGAGAATGTTATAGGCGCAAAGTTCAAAAGTCAGCATCTGTGATGGTATGGGGGTCTATTAGTGCCCAAGGCATGGGTAACTTACACATCTGTGATGGCACCTATAATGCTGAAAGGTACATACTGGTATTGGAGTAACATATGTTGCCATCCAAGCAACGTCATCATGATCACCCCTGCTTATTTCAGCAAGACAATGCCAAGCCACATGTTACAACAGTGTGGCTTCATAGTAAAAGAGTGCGAGTACTAGACTGGCCTGTCTGTAGTCTAGACCGGTCTCCAATTGAAAATGTGTGGTGCATTATGAAGCGTCAAATACGACAAAGAAGACCCTAGATTGTTGAACAACTTAAGCTGAACATTAAGCAAGAATGGGAACGAATTCCACCTGAAAAGCTTAAAAAATTGGTCTCCTCAGTTCCCAAACGTTTATCGAGTGTTGTTAAAAGGTAAGGCCATGTAACACAGTGGTAAAAATGCCCCTGCGGCAACTTGTTTGCAACGTGTTGTTGCCATTAAAATGTAAGTTAATGATTATTTGCACAAAAAAAAAATAAGTTTACCAGTTCGAACAATAAAGATATTTTCTTTGCAGTCTATTCAATTGAATATAAGTTGAAAAGGATTCGCAAATCATTGTATTCTGTTTTTATTTACCATTTACACAATATACCAACTTCAATGGTTTTGGGTTTTGTACATATTCATTATGCACAGTACTAAGTATAAATAAGTACAATATGTTCTGTTTGAGAGTCGCACACTTTTCTATAAGATGATGAAGCATATAAACTGCATCCTTTCCTGGCCTATTGCAGCTTGTCAGAAATGCTCGAGGAGGCTTAAAATTCCCCTTGAATGAAGTTTCACCCCTAACTTGGATCCGAATATACCCCATTTGTTTTGCATTCCACAGTAATAGTGCGATATTACAGTTTCAGGCATCTGCCATCTTTTGAAGTTAATTAAAGGGTGAATAAATATTGCAATGTACAATACTTGCGTCACTGAGTCAGCAACTGGCATTAGACGTGCACAGTCACTATTTTTTCCCCCTTTTTATCCATACTATTTGCATTCATATGGCATGTACAAGTTGTAGTATTGATGCCGTGCACTCTAAGACAGTGGTTCTCAAATGGGGGTAAGCGTACCCCTGGGGGTACTTGAAGGTATGCCAAGGGGTATGTGATATATTTTTTTAAATATTCTAAAAATAACAACAATTCTAAAATCCTTTATAAATATATCTATTGAATAATACTTCAAAAAAATATGAATGTAGGTTAATAAACTGTGAAAAGAAATGCAACAATGCAATATTCAGTGTTGACAGCTAGATTTTTTTGTGGACATGTTCCATAAATTCTGATGTTAAAGATTTCTTTTTTTGTGAAGAAATGTTTAGAATTAAGTTGATGAATCCAGATGGATCTCTATTGCAATCCCCAAAGAGGGCACTTTAAGTTGATGATTACTTCTATGTGTCCATTTTTTTTAAAATAATTGAATCACTTGTTTATTTTTCAACAAGTTTTTACTTATTTTTAAATCTTTTTTTCCAAATGGTTCAGGAAAGACCACTACAAATGAGAAATATTTTGCACTGCGATACAATTTAATAAATCACAAACTGATGACAGTGCTTTATTTTACTTCTTTATCTCTTTTTTTCCAACCAAAAATGCTTTGCTCTTATTAGGGGGTACTTGAATTATAAAAATGTTCACAGGGGGTACATCACTGAAAAAAGGTTGACAACCACTGCTCTGAGATACAGTCATGAAGTACGGATATGGGTAAGGTATACAGACTAGTGATCTATCCATTTTATTGGTAACTATATACGAAATAACCAGACAGCCCTCCTTCATGGTTCAGGGGATAGTTAGCACATCAGGCTGCACATCTTTGTACACACAGAGATGAAAACACCCACTTTGTGAGAAGCCAGTAACATCAGAATAGAATACTACAAAAAACAATCTTTTTTTTTTTTTTTTTACGTTGTGCAGATCAAGTATGCACTGTTAGAACATTTAGGGTCTGATCTTCTATAGGTTTGCGTATTAATTAAAAACATGTGCAAACTTCATCACGCTGTGGCGTAGGTGCCCACGATTCAAATAAGCGCATGTAAAATGTCAATAAATGAATGACAGGGCACTTCATATAACATTTTTACCACAAACGTATTCTCTTCCTGCTCTGTCACAAATAAGAATGTAATAACAAATATCCATGGACCTTGTCATGGCACCCCATGGCGCACAGTATAGTGCTGTAAAAAAAATAAAAATTATAATATAAAAACTACTATTGAACAATGTATTTCCTATTAATTTATTTTAGTACAAAACATGCATGAGACAAATTCAATTGAGATTTTTTTTTTTCAAAGTATGTAACTCATATAACAGAAATAAAAGTGTAAAAAACATTTTGTAATGGAATCCTTGAAACAAAACAAATATATGCTAAATATTAGAACACCCACAATAGTACAAACCCTGTTTCCATATGAGTTGGGAAATTGTGTTAGATGTAAATATAAACAGAATACAATAATTTGCAAATCCTTTTCAACCCATATACAATTGAATGCACTACAAAAACAATAATCTTTATTTTTTTTTTTTATAAAATAATAATTAACTTAGAATTTCATGGCTGCAACAGATGCCAAAGTAGTTGGGAAAGGGCATGTTCACCACTGTGTTGCATCACCTTTTCTTTTAACAACACTCAATGAACGTTTGGGAACTGAGGAGACCAATTTTTTGAAGCTTTTCAGGTGGAATTATTTCCCATTCTTGCTTGATGTACAGCTTAAGTTGTTCAACAGTCCAGGGTCTCTGTTGTCGTATTTTACGCTTCAAAATTTTCAGTGGGAGACAGGTCTGGACTAAAGGCAGGCCAGTGTAGTACCCGGACTCTTTTACTATGAAGCGACGCTGTTGTAACACGTGGTGTGGCATTGTCTTGCTGAAATAAGCAGGGGCGTCCATGATAACGTTACTTGAATGGCGACATATGTTGCTCCAAAACCTGTATGTACCTTTCAGCATAATGGTGCCTTTGCAGATGTGTATGTTACCCATGCCTTGGGCACTAAGTCACCCCCTTACCATCACAGATGCTGGCTTTTGAACTTTGCGCTTATAATAATCCAAATGGTTATTATCCTCTTTGTTCCCGAGGACACAAATGTCCATAGTTTCCAAAAACAATTTGAAATGTGGACTCGTCAGACCACAGAACACTTTTCCACTTTGCATCAGTCCATCTTAGATGATCTCGGGCCCAGAGAAGCCGGCGGCGTTTCTGAATGTTGTTGATAAATGGCTTTTGCTTTGCATAGTAGAGCTTTAAAGGCCTACTGAAATGAGATTTTCTTATTTAAACGGGGATAGCAGGTCCATTCTATGTGTCATACTTGATCATTTAGCGATATTGCCATATTTTTGCTGAAAGGATTTAGTAGAGAACATCCACAATAAAGTTCGCAACTTTCGGTGCTAAGAGAAAAGCCCTGCCTCTACCGGAAGTCGCAGACGATGACGTCGCAAGTGTGGGGGCTCTTCACATATTCACATTGTTTATAATGGGAGCCTCCAAAAAAAGTGCTGTTCGGACCGAAAAAACAACAATTTCCCCAATAATTCGAGCGAGGATGAAATATTTGTGTTTGAGGATATTGATAGCGACGGACTACAACAAATAAAATAAAAAACATGTTAAAAAAAAACGTGATTGCATTGGGATGGATTCCGATGTTTTTAGACATATTTACTAGGATAATTCTTGGAAATCTCTTATCTTTCTATTGTGTTGCTAGTGTTTTAGTGAGTTTAATAGTACCTAATAGTCGGAAGGGTGTCTCCACGGGTGTCCTGACATGCAGTGTCTCAGGGGAGTCGACGGCAGCTATGGACGGCACAAGCTCAGCTTTTCTCCGGTAAGAACTGACTTTTTAACCACAATTTTCTGACCGAAACCTGCTGGTTGACATTCAGTTGGGATCCATGTCTGCTTGACCACGCTCTGATCCATACAAAAGTTTCAGCTCCGGGAATTTTAAACAAGGAATCACCGTGTGTTTGTGTGGCTAAAGGCTAAAGCTTCCCAACTCCATCTTTCTACTGTGACTCCCCAATATTAATTGAACAAATTGCAAAAGATTCAGCAACACAGATCTCCCAAAAAGTGTGTCTATATGGCGTTAAAGCAGACGACTTTTGGCTGTGTGTGCGTAGCGCTCATACTTCCTAAAAACGCGTGACGTCTCGCGTATACGTCATCATTACGCGACGTTTTCAAGACAAATCTGTCGGGAAATGTAAAAAAAAGCCGTATTGGCATGTGTTGCAATGTTAATATTTCATCATTAATATATAAACTATCATGGTGGTTAGTAGTGGGTTTCAGTAGGCCTTTAACTTGCACTTAAAGATGTAACGACAAACTGTATTTAGTGACAGTGGTTTTCGGAAGTCTTCCTGAGTCCATGTGGTGATATCCTTTAGAGATTGATGTCGGTTTTTGATACTGTGCCATCTGAGGTCACGGTCATTCAATGTTGGTTTCCGGCCATGCCGCTTATGTGGAGTGATTTATCCAGATTCTCTAAACCTTTTGATGATATTATGGAACGTAGATGTTGAAATTCCTAAATTTCTTGCAATTGCACTTTGAGAAACGTTGTTTTTAAACTGTTTGACTATTTGCTCACGCAGTTGTGGACAAAGGGGTGCACATTTTTTGGAAAGCTGTTTTTATACCCAATCATGGCAACCACCTGTTCCCAATTAGCCTGCACACCTGTGGGATGTTCCAAATAAGTGTCTGATGAGCATTCTTCAACTTTATCAGTATTTATTGCCACCTTTCCCAACTTCTTTGTCACGTGTTGCTGGCATTAAATTTTAAAGTTAATGAATAAAAAGTAAAAGAAACATATACACTGTGGTGGCCTCTGTGGTGTTCCACGCCATCGTCCACTGGAGTGGAGGGAGCATGGCTAGAGACAGGAGCAGACCCAACAAAGCAACCAAGAGAGCCGACTCCACTCTCGGCCGCCTACCAACTCTCGGCCAGTGTCCAGTCCGCATTGATGAGCGAGGATACGTCCAAGGAGACTGAGGTGTCCGACACCTGCTCACCCAGAGCACTCTGCACCGGAGCAGAACAGCAGGACAGGTGTAACAACAATATTGAGCTAATAACTTCCTGGATTATGGTTTAGAATGAGATCCGTCTTGTGTCCCAACCTCCTTGACCATTCAATGGTTTGCCCCTTTTTTGTCGTCTTCTTATGACTTGACTTCTGACCCTTACTTGGGAATTCATTTGGCCATCTACTCTGGCCTTCCATGTGGTGGTCAATGACATTGTCCACGTAGACTCACTCAGGGTCCTGTTCACCCCTAGCCTGTCTCACTTCTCAGCCAACTTCTCAGCTCACTTCTCAAAGTCTGTTCACCTGGTCCTAAGTCCCGCAGTATAGCTTGTCCCCTGTTTGCTTACCATTTTAGTCATGAGTTTCATTGATCAACACCAGCAGACTAATGGCACCCATCCTCTTGGGACCTCCCGAGTCGTGTCTCTACAGCCACAGGGGGTCCGATAGTCACTGTTTCCATCCAGTTGTCCATTACAGGAGTAAGTTACAACCCTCCTTCACACCACCCCCCTTCTCACATTTTGCGCCTTTTCCAGCAGAGAGGCAGATCGTCTGGAATCCTCTTGCTGAAGTAAGGGGTTAGGACTAACAGCTGTGCTACTGTGGATGCACTGCTTCCTCTTGCAAGGTCGCCGACACTACACCCAGGGAGGCCGACGGCCCTTGCCCTATGCCCAGCGAAGTGGACGCATCCTGGTCTACAGGCCTTCTACGCTGCGCCGAGCCTGGCCGCCGCGCCCAGCTCCTCCTGTGGGTCTTCCGACAAAGCCACTTCCAGCTCTTCAAGGGGTCTTCCGACGACGCCACGTCCAGCTCCTGCTCCAGCCAAACAGCTCACCTTGTGTGAAAGCATCCGTTATCATCTGCCACGAATGCCCGCGTGCCATCAGCAGCCATGACCAGAAATTGGCGTGGACAAAAATGGCTGCTGAGGATTTGTTCCCGCTCACATCTGCCTTTTCGTCGACAACAATTGTGGCCGGTTCGTGGTCGCCCGCCTTGCCAGCTGCAGTGGCGTTCGACTCACTGACACTTTGCCAGGCTTCTTGTCGCCAACCCCTCTCTGCACCCAACAGTGACCCGACTTGCTTGAGTTTCGTTTTGGGGACATCTGGAATCCGTCCCAAGTCCTGGCTTGTTTTATGTTTTGTTATTCTTCCTATGTTTTAGTCTTGTTGGTCCCATGTCCTTGTTAATAATGTTGGTGGTACCTGTGTCTTACTCTGGGCCTTCTTTCTTTCTGATCTACAAACACCGTTTCCATATGAGTTGGGAAATTGCGTTAGATGTCAATATAAACAGAATACAATGATTTGCTAATCCATTTCAACCCATATTCAATTGAATGCACTACAAAGACAACATATTTGATGTTCAAACTCATAAACTTTAGTTTTTTTTTTGCAAATAATAATTAACTTAGAATTTCATGGCTGCAACACGTGCCAAAGTAGTTGGGGAAGGGCATGTTCACCACTGTGTTACATCACCTTTTCTTTTAACAACACCCAATAAATGTTTGGGAACTGAGGAAACTAATTGTTGAAGCTTTTCAGGTGGAATTCTTTCCCATTTGTGTTTTATTTAGAGCTTCAGTCGTTCAACAGTCCGGGGTCTCCGCTGTCGTATTTTATGCTTCATAATGCACCACACATTTTCAATGGGAGACAGGTCTGGACGGCAGGCGGGCCAGGAAAGTACCCGCACTCTTTTACTACGAAGCAACGCTGTTGTAACACGTGGCTTGGCATTGTCTTGCTGTAATAAACAGGGGCGTCCATGATAACGTTGCTTGGATGACAACATATGTTGTTCCAAAACCTGTATGGACCTTTCAGCATTAATGGTGCCTTCACAGATGTGTAAGTTACCCATGCCTTGGGCACTAATGCACCCCCATACCATCACAGATAGTTACTTTTGAACTTTGCGCCTATAACAATCCGGATGGTTATTTTCCTCTTTTTTCTGCAGGAAACCACGTCCACAGTTTCCAAATATAATTTGAAATGTGAACTCATCAGACCACAAAACACTTTTCCACTTTGCATCAGTCCATCTTAGATGAGCTCGGGCCCAGAGAAGCCGGCGGCCTTTCTGGGTGTTGTTGACAAATGGGTTTTGCTTTGCATAGTAGAGTTTTAACTTGCACTTACAGATGTAGCGACCAACTGTAGTTACTGACAGTGGTTTTATGAAGTGTTCCTGAGCCCAGGTGGTGATATCCTTTACACACTGATGTCGGTTTTTGATGCAGTACTGCCTGAGGGATCAAAAGTCTGTAATATTGTTGCTTACGTGCAGTGATTTCTTCAGATTTTTCTGAACCTTTTGATGATTTTACGGACCGTAGATCGTAAAATCCCTAAATTCCTTGCAATAGCTCGTTGAGAAATGTTGTTCTAAAACTGTTCGACAATGTCCTTACAAAGTGGTGACCCTCGCCCCATCTTTTTTTGTGAATTACTAAGCATTTCATGGAAGCTGCTTTTATAGCTAATCATGGCACCCACCTGTTCCCAATTAGCCTGCACACCTGTGGGATGTTCCAAATAAGTATTTGATGAGGATTCCTCAACTTTATCAGTATCTTTTGCCACCTTTCCCAACTTCACGCGTTGCTGGCATCAAATTCTAAAGTTATTGATTATTTGCACACACAAAAAAAATGTTTATCAGTTTGAACATCAAATATGTTGTCTTTGTAGCATATTCAACTGAATATGGGTTGAAAATGATTTGCAAATCATTGTATTCTGTTTATATTTACATCTAACACAATTTCCCAACACATATGGAAACGGGGTTTGTATTGTCTGCTTCCTCTTTTGTTAAGTCCAGGTGTAAACCCTTATCTAATTAGTCTGTGCATTTAGTTATCTGTTTGCTGTCTTGTGTTTGTTTGATCGTCGTATGTAAGTTGTTGGAATAAACCTTGTGAACTGCACAAGTATTTCCTCACCTTGGTTCCCTGCAATTGGGTCCTCTTCACCAAGCCTCCACATCCAAAACCGTGAGAATAATATTATGTCATGATGCCTCTTCGGGTTTTGTTAGTAAGTGTCACCTTTTGACAATCACCATCCAGCACCACGTCTCAGACGGTGCTAGTGCATTACAAAGTTGGTTACTTCATGTGTAATTTTGCTTCTCCTAACATTTGTCCTTTTACATTTTCACCCATGGTTGACTTCCCACGTCGTTGCTCTTTTTGTTATGATTTATTTCCTGGTACCTATCAAAGGGACTTTCTGCTCACACTCCACCTGCCTTCTCTGCATCCTGGGATCATGCCAAACTGCAAACGTAACAATTATAGCCAGTCATGGTATGCATTCGACCACTGAAAATGTTAACATGCTCCACATATATTAATACATCGAAAACTGGCTTATTTTAATAAGCGGAGTAAAGATTTAATGTTTGATGATTCTGAAGATGTCGTATGTTATGAAGTAGTACATTAACTAGGGTTGTACGGTACACCGGTATTAGTATAGTACCACGATACTAATGAATCATTTTCAGTACGACACCGTCTCTGAAACGCCGAGTCAAAGTCACGCCGTGACATTGCTGGTTTTACAAGCAAAGGAGCATGTTCGGCAGGGCACAATCACAGAGTACTTACAAGCAGACACAGTGTGTAGACAGAAAAGGAAAACGGATGCATTTTGGCTTAAAAACTAACGATAAAGGTGAAGTTACAACACTGAAACATCCTCAGGAAGAGGTGCTTTAAGACATGGATTGCTACCTAGCGGCTAAAGTCCATCCGCATTCTGCAGTGTTGTAGCGACTTCTAAATCACTAATCCTAGCCTCCATGGCGACAAATAAAGTACGTTTCTTACAAGAATCATCCCTGCAGGACGAGGAATAGCTAAACATGTTTCACTACACACCGTAGCTCACTGGCATAAAAATGTAAACAAACGCCATGGTATGCACTGTAATGATATCAAGTACAGGCACGCATCGAGTCGACAATACTATGATTACGTCAATATTTTTTGGCATCACATCTTCTTTCATTTTTTTTTTTTTTTTATATTATGAAGGAATCAATAAAGTACTATCTATCAATCTATCTATCTATTAAGTCAGGAAACACGTCCCTGGAAACATGAGGACTTTAAATATAACCAATGTATGATGTTGTAACTACTTAGTATCGGATTTATACCCAAATTTGTAGTATCATACAAAACTAATGTAAAGTATCAAACAAGAGAAAAATAAGTGATTATTATATTTTAACAGAAGTGTAATCAGAACATGTTAAAAGAGAAAGTAAGAAGATATTAACAGTAAATGAACAAGTATAATAATCATTAATATTCTACCACTTAATAATGTAGACAAAATAATAAAATGATAAATGACACAATATGTTACTGAATTTGTCAGCAGGCTAATTAGGAGCCTTGGTTTGCTTACTTCCTACTAAAAGACAAGTTGTCTCGTATGTTCACTATTTTATTTAAAGGCCTACTGAAACCCACTACTACCGACCAGGCAGTCTGATAGTTTATAAATCAATGATGAAATATTAACATTGCAACAAATGCCAGTACAGCCTTTTTAGTTTACTAAATTGCAATTTTAAATTTCCCGCTAAGTGTCCTGTTGAAAACGCCGCGGTATGATGACGTATACGCATGACGTCACGGACTGTTAAGAAATATGAGCGCTGCACACACACACACAGCTAAAAGTCATCTGCTTTAACGGCATAATTACACAGTATTTTGGACATTTGTGTTGCTGAATATTTTGCAATTTGTTCATTTAATAATGGAGACTATAAAAAACAATGCTTTTGGTGGAAAGCGGTGGTTTGCAGCTGCCGTTAGCACCGAGACGCAGCGGGTGTTTCTTTGTTTGTTGTGGAGCAGAGCGGTCAAGTGAACCTGTTTTCTCTACGTCAACCATCATGTTTTTGGATGGGGAAATTATGATATATATCTTACCGAAGACATCCGTGGATTATTCGTCGTTCTGCAGCAGCTGTGGGCTTGGCTCTTCGGCTTTTCCCTGAGACACAGTGTGTTCACCGCAGCTATCCGACCTTGAGGTATGTCTATATAATCTTTACTTTACAATCTTTACAATCTCACTAAAACACTATTAAAACAATAAGCAGATAGGGGATCTTCCAGAATGATCCTAGTAAATGTGTTTGATTACATTTGAAACGCTCACACTGCCGCCGCCCGTAGCTGTTGTTTTTTTTTTCTTTTTTTTTCTATTCCTTCACTATCAATATCCTAATTCAAGGATATTTCTTCCTCGCTCAAATTAATGGGGAAATTGTCGTTTTTCGGTCCGAATAGCTCTTTTTGTTGGAGTCTCCCATTAAAAACAATGTGAGGATGCGAGGAGCCATCAACGGATGACGTCATCGTCTGCGACTTCCGGTAAAGGCAGGGCTTTTCTGTTAGCGACCAAAAGTTGCAAACTTTATCGTGGATGTTCTCTACTAAATCCTTTCAGCAAAAATATGGCAATATCGCAAACTGAATAAGTATGACAAATAAAATGGACCTGCTATCCCCGTTTAAATAAGAAAATCTCATTTCAGTAGGTCTTTAAGGACTTATTGCAATAAGAAACAAACGTTTAATGTACCCTAAGATTTTTTTTTAAAATAAAGCCAATAATGCAATTTTTTTTGTGGTCCTCTTTATTTAGAAAAAGTACCGAAGTAATTTTAATACCGGTACCAAAATATTGGTATCGTTACAACACTAACATCAACATAACAAAAACACACAGTAAATATTACATCACCCCAGTGAAATGACACAATTTTACTCAGACCATGTTTAGTAACCGTTAAGGGTGTTTGTGTACATTTCTCCTGCAAAAACACAGAAAAAATTGCCCTTGTTATTTTCTAGCGTCACAACCAGTCTTCCTCTCTCCGTCCGCCTGCCTGGATGGCTGATTTTGATGGCGCCAAGCGTCGTGCAAATCTGCTGTAATCAGGAACAGCGAGGGGCAGTTTCTATCGCATAGAGTTTCTTTCCTTTTCCTTTGTTTTCCCCACATTTCCTTCCTCGTTTTCTTAGATATTGTCTCCCCACTGATGCAAGTCCAAACAGAGGCCTATTTAGAAAGTAAACAGATGAATGAGGGGGAGGTTCTGCGCCCTGGCGTCCACGGTCGGGGCGCGAGGCGGAGACGTCTCGCATCCACCCGCCCTACGCTGACAAAGCCTGTAAATATACAGTGTGACAAATGGCAGCGGTTTTACAACTGACATTTGGCGAGCGGGTCTGATGCCAAGAGACTAGTCAACAAGCCATGTCTGATTCCGTGTCACAGGAGAGATATTGTCTATAGCAGTGTTTTTCAACCACTGTGCCGCGGCACGAGTGTGCCGTGAGATATTATCTGATGTGCCGTGGGAAAGTATGCAACTTGACCAAATCAATAATTATAATCTGCAAATAATGTACCGTTGCTTAGTGTCTTTGCTGTGTAGAGCTCGGCAGGGTAACCATGTAATATTCCTGTGGAGGGCGGCGTGGCCTGCGGACCTGCAGCGAAGCGGGGTGTGCCAGGACCTTCTTCGAGATCAGCGACAGGTGCGTAGATGGGCCTGGTTATTTAATCACCTGTCGCTCTGTTAAAAGGCAGCGGCCGGAGAGAAGAGAGAGGTGGAGGTGGAGCGAGAGCGAGCAAGAGGCAGCCACAAACAGACCATTGCTGAAAAGCACCTAAAAAACTTTATTGAAAAAAGTAAAACAGTGTTGTAACCCTGATGCGGGCTCGTGTGGCAATGTTTGGTGGTACGAGGAACCCCAAGGAGAGAAACCTCCACAACTCCATATCAGTAGGTGGCAGCAGGCAATTAATTGGTTTTTAAAAGTTGGAATGTAAGACGAAGATGGTTTGTTGTGATCCTGATATGCAGACTACAGCGGGAGGCAGGGTGCAGGTAAAAATGGTATGTAATGCTTAAACCAAAAATTAAAAAAAGGAAAACGGAATAGGTGATGAAGAGTAGGGATGGCTATGCAAAACAAAAGTAAAACTTAACTGGCTACAAAGTAAACAGAAACAGAATGCTGGACGACAGCAAAAACTTACGACGTCCACAAAGTACGTCCGTTCGTGACATGACAATCAACAATGTCCACACAAAGAAGGATAGCAACAACTTAAATAGGCTTTGCTTGTTAACACAAAGCAGGTGCGGGGAATGGCGCGCAAAGGAAGACATGAAACTGCTACAGGAAAACAGCAAACAAATCAGGAAGGGCTACCAGAATACAGCACGAGTAAAAAACTAAAGCATACCACAGGAAAACACCAAGAAACTCAAAATAAGGCACGACGACATGGTGGAGTTTCATGTTTTAAGGTTTTCTGCTGGTGGTGTGCCCATACTTGCCAATCTTGAGACCTCATAATCCGTGAGATTTGAAGGGGCTGGGTTGAGGTGTGCAGGGTTGGGGGGGAGGGCGGGATTTGGTGGTAGCGGGGGTGTTTATTGTAGCGTCCCGGAGGAGTTAGTGTTGCAAGGGATTCAGGGTATTTCTTCTGTTGTGTTTATGTTGTGTTACGGAGCAGATGTTTTCGCGAAATTTGTTTGGTGTGGGTTCACAGTGTGGCGCATATTTGTAACAGTGTTAAAGTTGTTTATACGGCCACCCTCAGTGTGACCTGTATGGCTGTTGACCAAGTATGACTGTGTGTGTGTGTGTGTGTGTGTGTGTGTGTGTGTGTGTGTGTGTGTGTGTGTGTGTGTGTGTGTGTGTGTGTGTGTGTGTGTGTGTGTGTGTGTGTGTGTGTGTAAGAGTTGCATAAATTATGTGACTGGGCCGACGCGAGGAAAAGCAGACGTGACGACAGGTGAGAAAGGACGCTAAATATTGTTGTCCGGGAGAAATTCGTGAGAATGGTTGCCCCGGGAGATTTTCGGGAGGGGCACTGAAATTCGTGAGTCTCCCGGAAAAGTCGTTAGGGTTGGCAACCATGGGTGTGCCTCCGGGTTTGTTTTTAATGAATAAAACCTGTGATGAGGGGCGACTTGTCCAGGGTGTACCCCGCCTTCTGCCCGAACACGGCTGAGATAGGCTCCAGCACCCTTCGTGACCCCAAAAGAGACAAGCGGTAAAAAATGGGTGGATGGATGAAAAAAACATGTCTTGCCTCAAAAAAGGTTGAAAAACACTGCTCTGTAGGACAGAGCAAGGCTATAAAACAAACACTAATAACTAATTGTGGGGAACGGCGTGGCGCGGTTGGGAGAACGGCCGTGCCAGCAACCTGAGGGTTCATCGTTCGATCCCCAGCTTCTACTAACCTAGTCACGTCTGTTGTATCGCTGAGCAAGACACTTCACACTAGCTCCTGATGGGCCCTGGTTAGGACCTTGCATGGTGTCAGGCTTGCCCCTGACAGTTTGTTTACCTGCAGGATGCCTGCCTCCTTCTCTGCATTTTGGGGTTTGTCACAAACTAACTCTGACACATGTCAGCTCCCGACATCAGTGTGAGAATGTGTGTGTGTGAATGGGTGAATGTGGAAATAGTGTCAAAGCGCTTTGAAGGTAGAAAAGCGCTATTGAAGTATACTAACCTTGAGGGGGTGACACTCTGGGAAGTCCCAGCTGAAAAATAGTATTTAAGGCCTACTGAAATGAGATGTTCTTATTTAAACGGGGATAGCAGGTCCATTCTATGCGTCATACTTGATCATTTTGCGATATTGACATATTTTTGCTGAAAGGATTTAGTAGAGAACATCCACGTTAAAGTTTGCAACTTTCGGTGCTGATAAAAAAGCCTTGCCTTTACCGGAAGTCGCAGACAATGACGTCACAAGGGTGAGGGCTCCTCACGTACTCACATTGTTTTTAATGGGAGCCTCCAGCAGCAAGAGCTATTCGGACCGAGAAAATGACAAATTCCCCATTAATTTGAGCGAGGATGAAATATTCGTGGATGATAATATTGATAGCGAAGGACTAGAAAAATAAATAAATAAATAAATAAAAAGCGACGGCTCTGGGCAGCGGCAGTGTGAGCGTTTCAGATGTAATTAGACACATTTACTAGGAAAATTCTGGAAGATCCCTTATCTGCTTATTGTTTTAATAGTGTTTTAGTGAGATTATAAAAACATACCTCGAGGTCGGATGGCTGCGGTGAACACGCAGTGTCTCAGAGAGAAGCCGAGGAGCCAAGCTCACAGCTGCCTTTTAAACAGCTACTCCAGGAGGACAAATAATCCAATGATGTCTCCGGTAAGATATATATATATCACAATTTTCCAATCCAAAAACATGCTGGTTGACGTAGAGAAACATGTTCGCTTGACCGCTCTGTGCTAAAAACAAAGAAACACCTGCTGTGTCTCGGTGCTAAAGACAGCTGCAATACACCGCTTTCCACCAACAGCATTGTTCTTTATAGTCTCCATTATTAACTGAACAAATTGCAAAAGATTCAGCAACACAGATGTCCAAATTACTGTGTAATTATGCGATGAAAAGAGACGACTTTTAGCCGTAACTGGTGCTGAGCTAATATTTCCTGACAGTCCGTGACGTCACGCGCACGCGTCATCATTTCGCAACATTTTCAACAGGAAACTACGCGGGAAATTTAAAATTGCAATTTAGTCAACTAAACCGGCTGCATTGGCATGTGTTGCAATGTTAATATTTCATCATTGATGTATAAACTATCAGACTGCGTGGTCGGTAGTAGTGGGTTTCAGAAGGCCTTTGACTCCCCTGGCAAAGAGCATGTCCCCCTTGCACACAATATTCTCTCTCTCCGCTCTTTGATTCTGTGTTTATAGTTGCGAGCCCCTCTGTCATGGTGCTAAATAGGGAAACACCTCTCAGTTTGATGCACTGCAGTCCTACGCCACTGCCAACTAAGACCACAATAATAAACATCCCGTTCATTTAATACCTCTCTGACTGTGTCATTTCAAATAGACAGAATACGGTTTCATATCTTTAATTGGATCTGAGTCGATTGTTCTTTACCTTGTGTTCTATTCTCTTCTGAGAGCAAACGTGCAAACCTAAATGTCGGCACCCTTCCCAGGTATTTTTTTTTTTTCTTCCAGGATTTCCTTCCCCCACCTAAAGTCTCCTTAAGCACAAGCAACGGGGGTCACAGAGCGCCACCTATTTTGAGCTCTGAACAGCCTCGGTGGAGCAAAGTCACATGGGGAGACCGCGAGCGCCAGACTGGCAGGCGATCTGTGGTTTCCTCCGAGATATGAGATCAAGTAAGAGTTGTGAGTCATTACCCTTTAAGAATCTTAATGACAGACTGCTCACGTCTGTCGTGTTTTAGGCAGCGCTGCCACAGTTGCCTTGAAATACTAATCTGATTAATGACTATTGATTACTCGTTACTTTACCGATTAGTTGATTTTAAAAGTAACTAAGTTGGATTACAAGTTACTTTACTAGTTACATTCAGCAATGCAGCTACCGACATTACCCCCACCGCCTCAACATAAAAATGACAAGCGGTCTTGCCAATAATCACTTTATTTAACATCAACAACTGCACTTAACATAAATACTTCTTCCATCCATCTAGCCTATCTCAGCTACATTCAGGCGGAAGGCGGCGTACACCCTGGACAAGTCGCCACCTCATCGCAGATAAATACTTGTTTTAGATGTTAAACAAATTTATATATATATATATATATATATATATATATATATATATATATATATATATATATATATATATATATATATATATTAGGGCTGCGAATCTTTGGGTGTCCCACGATTCGTTTCAATATCGATTTTTGGGGTTGCGATTCGATTATAAATCGATTTTCTCAATTCAACGCGATTCTCGATTCAAAAACGATATTTTTCCGATTCAAAACGATTCTCTATTCATTCAATACATAGGATTTCAGCAAGATCTACCCCAGTCTGCTGACATGCTAGCAGAGTAGTACATTTTTTTTTTTTTTTTTTAGAATTGTAAAGGACAATGTTTTATCAACTGATTGCAATAATGTAAATTTGTTTTAACTATTAAACGAACCAAAAATATTTCTTATTTTATCTTTGTGAAAACATTGGACACAGTGTGTTGTCAAGCTTATGAGATGCGATGCAAGTGTAAGCCACTGTGACACTATTGTTCTTTTTTTTTATTGTATAAATGTCTAATGATAATTTCAATGAGGGATTTTTAATCACTGCTATGCTGATATGATAAATAATATTGATACCGTTGTTGATAATATTCATTTTTGTTTCACTACTTTTGGTTTGTTCTGTGTCGTGTTTGTGTCTCCTCTAAATTGCTCTGTGTATTGCGGTTCTGAGTGTTGCTGGGTCAAGTTTGGTTTTGGAATTGGATTGCATTGGTATGGTATTGCTGTGTATCGTTTTGCTGGATTGGTTAAAAATAAAAAATAAAAAATAAAATTTAAAAAATAATAAGAATAAAAAATCTATTTTTTTAAAAATGAGAATCGATTCTGAATAACACAACGTGAAAATCTCTATTTAAATTCGAATACATTTTTCCCCACACACCTAATATATATATATATATATATATATATATATATATATATGTATATATATATATATATATATATATACATATATATATATATATATACACATACAAACCATGTTTCCATATCAGTTGGGAAATTGTGTTAGATATAGATATAAACGGAATACAGTGATTTGCAAATCCTTTTCAAACCATATTCGATTGAATGCACTACAAAGACAAGATATTTGATGTTCAAACTCATAAACTTTTTTTTTGCAAATGATAATTAACTTCGAATTTTAGTGGCTGCAACACGTGCCAAAGTAGTTGGTAAAGGGCATGTTCACCACTGTGTTACAACACCTTTTCTTATAACAACACTCGATAAACGTTTGGGAACTGAGGAAACTAATTGTTGAAGCTTTGAAAGTGGAATTCTTTCCCATTCTTGATTTATGTAGAGCTTCAGTCGTTCAACAGTCCGGGGCCTCATCTGTCGTATTTTACGCTTAATAATGCGCCACACATTTTCGATGGGAGACAGGTCTGGACTGCAGGCGGGCCAGGAAAGTACCCACACTCTTTTTTTACGAAGCCACGCTGTTGTAACACGTGCTGAATGTGGCTTGGCATTGTCTTGCTGAAATAAGCAGGGGCGTCCATGAAAAAGACAGCGCTTATATGGCAGCATATGTTGTTTCAAAACCTGTATGTACCTTTCAGCATTAATGGTGCCTTCACAGTTGTGTAAGTTACCCATGCCTTGGGCACTAATGCACCCCCATACCATCACAGAGGCTGGCTTTTGAACTTTGCGTCAATAACAGTCTGGATGATTCGCTTCCCCTTTGGTCAGGCTTAACACGATGTCGGATATTTCCAAAAACAATTTGAAATGTGGACTTGTCAGACCACGGAATACTTTTCCACTATGCATCAGTCAATCTTAGATGATCTCAGGCCCAGAGAAGCCGGCGGTGTTTCTGGATGTTGTTGATGAATGGCTTTTGCTTTGCATAGTAGAGCTTTAACTTGCACGTACAGATGTAGCGACGAACTGTATTTAGTGACAGTGGTTTTCTGAAGTGTTTCTGGGCCCTTGTGGTGATATCAATCAATCAATCAATTAATCAATGTTTACTTATATAGCCCTAAATCACTAGTGTCTCAAAGGGCTGCACAAACCACCACGACATCCTTGGTAGGCCCACATAAGGGCAAAGAAAACTCACACCCAGTGGGACGTCGGTGACAATAATGACTATGAGAACCTTAGAGAGGAGGAAAGCAATGGATGTCGAGCGGGTCTAACATGATACTGTGAAAGTTCAATCCATAATGGATCCAACACAGTCGCGAGAGTCCAGTCCAAAGCGGATCCAACACAGCAGCGAGAGTCCCGTTCACAGCGGAGCCAGCAGGAAACCATCCCGAGCGGAGGCGGATCAGCAGCGCAGAGATGTCCCCAGCCGATACACAGGCAAGCAGTACATGGCCACCGGATCGGACCGGACCCCCTCCACAGGGGAGAGTGGGACATAGAAGAAAAAGAAAAGAAACAGCAGATCAACTGGTCTAAAAAGGGAGTCTATTTAAAGGCTAGAGTATACAAATGAGTTTTAAGGTGAGACTTGAATGCTTCTACTGAGGTGGCATCTCGAACTGTTACCGGGAGGGCATTCCAGAGTACTGGAGCCCGAACGGAAAACGCTCTATAGCCCGCAGACTTTTTTTGGGCTTTGGGAATCACTAACAAGCCGGAGTCCTTTGAACACAGATTTCTTGCCGGGACATATGGTACAATACAATCGGCAAGATAGGATGGAGCTAGACCGTGTAGTATTTTATACGTAAGTAGTAAAACCTTAAAGTCACATCTTAAGTGCACAGGAAGCCAGTGCAGGTGAGCCAGTACAGGCGTAATGTGATCAAACTTTCTTGTTCTTGTCAAAAGTCTAGCAGCCGCATTTTGTACCAACTGTAATCTTTTAATGCTAGACATGGGGAGACCCGAAAATAATACGTTACAGTAATCGAGGCGAGACGTAACAAACGCATGGATAATGATCTCAGCGTCTTTAGTGGACAGAATGGAGCGAATTTTAGCGATATTACGGAGATGAAAGAAGGCCGTTTTAGTAACGCTTTTAATGTGTGCCTCAAAGGAGAGAGTTGGGTCGAAGATAATACCCAGATTCTTTACCGTGTCGCCTTGTTTAATTGTTTGGTTGTCAAATGTTAGAGTTGTATTATTAAATAGAGTTCGGTGTCTAGCAGGACCGATAATCAGCATTTCCGTTTTTTTGGCGTTGAGTTGCAAAAAGTTAGCGGACATCCATTGTTTAATTTCATTAAGACACGCCTCCAGCTGACTACAATCCGGCGTGTTGGTCAGCTTTAGGGGCATGTAGAGTTGGGTGTCATCAGCATAACAGTGAAAGCTAACACCGTATTTGCGTATGATGTCACCTAGCGGCAGCATGTAGATGCTGAAGAGTGCAGGGCCAAGGACCGAACCCTGGGGAACTCCACACGTTACCTTAACGTAGTCCGAGGTCACATTGTTATGGGAGACACACTGCATCCTATCAGTAAGATAAGAGTTAAACCAAGACAGGTCTAAGTCTGACATACCAATTCGTGTTTTGATACGTTCTAATAAAATATTATGATCGACGGTATTGAAAGCAGCGCTAAGATCGAGGAGCAGCAACATAGATGACTCATCAGAATCCATCGTTAGCAATAGATCATTAGTCATTTTTGCGAGGGCTGTCTCCGTGGAGTGATTTGCTCTGAAACCGGATTGAAAGGTTTCACATAGATTGTTAGACGCTAAGTGTTCATTTAACTGCTCCGCAACAATTTTTTCAAGGATTTTTGAAATAAAGGGAAGGTGAGACACCGGTCGGTAGTTTACCATGAGGTCAGGATCGAGGTTAGGTCTTTTAAGAAGAGGATGAATAACCGCTTTTTTGAATGCTAGGGGAACAGTGCCCGAGGAGAGTGATAAGTTTATAATATTTAGCACTGATGGACCTAATAATACAAAGAGCTCCTTGATCAGTTTCCCAGGAAGAGGGTCAAGTAAGCATGTTGTCTGTTTTATTCCATTTACACGTTGTAACAATTCCTCTAATGTTATTTCCTCAAAATGAGAGAAACTATTTTGGAGGGCAGTATCCGCCGTATATACCATCGTATCAGTTTTAATAGAACCCCGTTGTAGCTGGGACGCATTGTCTTTAATCTCCTTTCTAATGACTTCAATTTTCTTACTAAAGAATTGCATAAAGTCATCAGCTGAGTGGGTTGAGCTACTGGAAGGGGTCCCTTGTTGGGTTAGCGATGCTACCGTACTAAACAAAAATTTAGGATCGTTTTTAATACGGTGGATGAGATTTGAGTAATATTTAGCTTTAGCTAAGGTAAGCATGCGTTTATAAGTTATTAAACCATCACTCCATGCTTGATGGTGCACCTCAAGTTTAGTCGTGCGCCATTTGCGTTCCAGCTTTCTGCATAATAATTTCTGAGCTCTAGTTTCTTCTGTAAACCACGGGGTGCGCTTTTTTGGAGCCTTTTTTAACTTTAGCGGTGCTATGTTATCAATGGTTTCGCGCAGGGTGTCGTTAAAGTTGTTAGTGAGGTTATCAATAGAGCCCACATACTTTGGGAATGGTGCCATAACCGAGGGCAGTAGGTCAGCAAGAGTTGTCGTTGTGGCCGTATTAATGTTGCGGCTGCTATAGCAGTTATTATTATTATTAGTTTGACGAACATGCGTCTGAACCTCGAATTTTATAAGGTAATGATCGGACAATACTTTAGTATACGGGAGTATCGTAACTTTGGAGACGGTGATACCCCTGACAAGCACTAGGTCTATCGTATTACCGTTGCGATGCGTGGGTTCATTTATTATTTGTGTGAGACCACAGCTATCAATTACAGTCTGGAGCGCTACGCACGGTGGGTCCGATGGGGTATTCATATGGATATTAAAGTCCCCCATTATGATTATATTATCGGCGTGTGTCACAAGATCAGCGACGAACTCTGAGAATTCATTGATAAATTCCGAATAGGGCCCTGGGGGGCGGTAGATAACAGCCAGCTGTAGAGGCAGCGGTGTGACAGACTTCATAGTAAGCACCTCAAACGATTTATATTTACTATTTATGTTAGGACTAAGGTTAAAGTTTTCGTTGTATATTAGTGCGACCCCCCCACCCCTTTTAAGCGGACGGGCAATATGCGCATGTGTAAAGTTAGGAGGACATGCCTCATTTAGCGCAAAAAAGTCGTTTGGTTTAAGCCAGGTTTCGCTGAGACCGATGACGTTAAGATTGTTGTCTCTGATAATATCATTAACTAATAACGTTTTGGGAGACAATGATCTTATGTTTAAAAAACCTATATTATAGGTAGTGGGCTGTTTTAGGGAGTTTTTGATCAAATTATCCGTAGTAGCAATATTAATAATGTTGTGTTTATTATGCCCAGTGCATTTAGTATAGTTACGACCATATCTAGGAATTGATACGACAGGAATTTTCCGATTGTTTGTTTGTTGCTTTGATAAACTGCACGCATCATAGTTAGCCACCTCAGTAACGGGGATTTTCCGATTGTTTGTTTGTTGCTTTGATAAACTGCACGCATCATAGTTAGCCACCTCGGTAACGGGGATTTTCCGATTGTTTGTTTGTTGCTTTGATAAACTGCACGCATCATAGTTAGCCACCTCAGTAACACACATGTCCAACTCTGAAACACTCAAAGCAGAAAAAACTTGTTCTAATTTAACTGACTCCTTACCCAGACCAGTAGTCTCGCATTTTCCATTTAAATCTGGCTGCAGGATGGAGGGAAGTGGTGTTCTGTGGGGATTAGCCTTCTGCTTTGTTTTTAGCCCCGCTCGACATCCGCGTTTCCGAACACACCGCTGGCGTCTGCTCCGTATACGGCCCCCGCTGCTACTAGACTCCCCTGCTTCACAGGCCGCTGGATGTAGCCGCCGACGTATTCCCATGCTAGTTAGCATGTTTAGCACGCACGCGTCTATCAGTCCAAAACGGCCCGATATGTCCACATCCAGAAGTGTCTGGCGGTCGTACGTGATCACGGAGTGACCACGATGTGAGCCAGCCATAAAGTCTGTGGAATTGTCCGGTATTTCTGCCAAATGTTTCATCTTTAGCAGGAGCTCCGCGAGGACGCAGCCCATTCGGGCGCCGCCATCTTGGAGATTGATGTCGGTTTCTCCAGATTCTCTAAACTTTTTGATGATATTATGGACCGTAGATTTTGAAATCCCTAAATTTCTTGCAATTGCACTTTGAGAAACATTGTTCTTAAACTGTTTGACTGTTTCCTCACGCAGTTGTGGACAAAGGGGTGTACCTCGCCCCATCCTTTTTTGTGAAAGACTGAGCATTTTTTGGGAAGCAGTTTTCATACCCAATCATGGCACCCACCTGTTCCCAATTAGCCTGCACACCTGTAGGATGTTCCAAATAAGTGTTTGATGAGCATTCCTCAACTTTATCAGTATTTATTGCCACCTTTCTCAACATCTTTGTCACATGTTGCTGGCATCAAATTCTAAAGTTAATGATTATTTGCAATAAAGAAAAATCTACTCCCAAGTGGGCCGGACTGGTAAAATCACAGCACGATAACTTAAAAAGAAAGACAATTTCAGATTATTTTCCTTGTTTAAAAAAAAGAACAAGCACATCCTGAAATTGTACAAATCAGGATGTTTTAGTTTTTTTTACACTTTCATGTCGCTGTTAATAGTTTTCTATCTTTATTTGTCGTTATTTATATTTTCTAAATAAATTATGTGATAATGTTCATCTGTCAACTAATTGATGTTAATTTTCAATCCATCAAGAAAAAAAATATATCAAAATCAAATAACAGCATGTTATTTATGTAGTTTGATCATTTTACTTGACTGATGTACTAACATCATGTGGTTTATGTTACGGCGGGGTTGCAGCTTGCTGCGAGGTTTGTTCCCCCGGGATGCAAACGGACCACTCCGGCCAAGACGTGCAGGTAGGAACATTATCTATTCTCAAAAACTCAAGGTACAAAAAACAGAATACAAGTCGGAAGAAAAATGTGCCGATCGCACTTGAAGCTAAGGCTACTACTTAGCATAGACTAAATCAATCAATCAATCAATGTTTATTTATGCAGCCCTAAATCACAAGTGTCTCAACGGGCTGCACAAGCCAAAACGACATCCGCGGTACAGAACCCACATAAGGGCAAGGAATAACTCACCCCAGTGGGACGTCGGTGACAATGACTATGAGAAACCTTGGAGAGGACTGCATATGTGGGCAACCCCCCTCCCCCTTTTCCCCCCTCAAGGGGAGACCGAAAGCAATGGATGTCGAGCGGGTCTAATGTGAGGTTGTGAAAGTCCAGTCCATAGTGGCTCCAACATAACAGTGAGAGTCCAGTCCATAGTGGATCTAACATAATAGTGAGAGTCCAGCAAGAGACCATCCCAAGCGGACACAGGTCAACAGCGCAGAGATGTCCCAAACCGAGGAACAGGCGAGCGGTCCATCCCGGGCCCCGACTCCGGACAGCCAGCACTTCATCCATGGCCACCGGACAAAAACATGTTTTGGTCCATGGATCGTGACAGTTTATTTTGTACATATGAAGCATCATCGACAAAGATACAAAGAATTGCTATTGCGACATCCAGTGGACAAATTTAAAACAGCTGTTTCTTTCATTCAAAAATTTTAGGTTTATTTCTAAAAACTCATCCCGTGGGCCGGATAAAACCTCTTCGCGGGCCTGATCCGCCCCACGGGCTGTATGTAATCCAAACATTCCTGTTCATCGTTGTCTGTGTCATTATTGATATGCAACACTTGCTCTTAAAAACACTAGGATCCTCATGATACTAGTTCAGTTCGATATTTACACCCTTGATTACCACTCACCTGTTTCCTCTATTACTAGTTTGTAACTAAGGTTACACATACGTTTGTTAGCCCTACCTAGAACATTTGTGGGTAGCCTTTCCAGGTTGACTGATGGGCCTGAGTACGGTGAACTAATGTTACCATTATGTGAAGCAGCACAACGGTATGCAAGGCCATCATCACTGTGCAGACCTGTCAGTGCTGCAAAAGATTCTACTCAATCAGAAAACCAAATCCATTTAGGGTTGGGGTCGTTTCGTGTCTGCCGCCTCCCTTGCATACTTCCATACCATTAACAGCAATGGCTCTGATGACAAGCTCTTCCTGAACATGCCTCGTTTTGGTCTTTTTTGCTTTGGCTCTAGGTGCCAGTTCCCCTCGGTTTTGAGGCACTTGTCTATTTCGGGAGGTAATTTGGAGCCGGACACTCTGTCTCCCCTAATGCAGCCAGTCTCCTGATACCGCTATCTTACCGCAGGCTTTTTAACAGGGAGTCACTGCAATTTTCTTTGAGTGACGCCAAGCAAGGCGGTTATCAGGACCCCAACACCAGATTAGCCGCTTGGTCTTCTAATGAACATCCTTGAACGGGGAAATGGTGGGGGAGAGTATGAGAGAACAACACCATTATTCATGGTGGTGTCAGGACAGGAAGTACGGCATGAAATCCATCACCTAAGAAAAATTAACCATTTTTTTCCCCCCTCTATTGAAGTTCAAGGAAACTCTAGTGAACCGAGAATGCGAACGGTATCTCAAAAAAGTAAATATACTACCTCATTTTAGCAAAAGTACTCCTCACAGTGAACATGTCCGGACTGTGCATATTTAGTATGAAGTCCATTGTTGTCTAGCATGGCCCTAATCCTCTTGGTTGTGGAATTTGTGAGCGCTGCACATGTTGTTACTGAAATCCTCTTCCACTCCTTCTATGATGACATCACAGAGCTGGTGGATTTCCTGCCTTCCACTTGAGGATGCCCGACAGGTGCTCAATTAGGTTAGGGTGGAGAGGTTGGAGACATACTTGGCCACTCATCACCATCATGTCATATCATTATGTCCAGTTTCCCAAGGGAGGGATCATGCTTTGCTGCAGAATATCACAGTACATGTTGGAAATAGTTTTTCCCTCAATGAACCACAGCAATCCAACACTCATCAATCAATCATTCAATCAATGTTTATTTATATAGCTCTAAATCACAAGTGTCTCAAAGGGCTGCACAAGCCACAACGACATCCTCGGTTCAGATCCCACATCAAGGCAAGGAAAAACTCAACCCAGTGGGATTGTTGTGATGTAATGAAAAGGTAGGATTAAATAAGTTCCGTTTTTGGACATTTTGACATGTGCAACTTTCAACATGAGAGTGTGCTCCAAATTGTATACATGGTCCAAATAAACTAAATCAAACCAAACGGTACCTGAAGCTGCTGATGGTGTGTTTGACGGAGAAGCAGCTGGAAAGTGATACCTTAGAAGTCCACTCTCCTAGGTAAAGACTGCACATAATTATTAAATTACTTAAAATAACTACTCGAGTTGTTAGTACACTGCAAAAAGTCAGTGTTCAAAAACAAGAAAAAAAAAATACAAAAATGAGGTGTATTTTATTTGAACTAAGCAAAATTATCTGCCAATAGAACAAGAAAATTCAGCTTGTCAAGATTTTCCAAAACAAGTAAAATTAGCCAACCTCAATGAACCCAAAATACCTTAAAATAAGTAAATTCTCACTAATAACAAGTGCACTTTTCTTGGTAGAAAACAAATTAGGCTTTTTTGCTCAATAAGTTGAAAAATATTCTTCCATTCATCCATTCTCTACCGCTTATTCCCTTTGAGGTCACAGGGGGAGCTGGTGCCTATCTCAGCTCAAATTGGGCGGAAGGTGGCGTACACGCTGGACAAGGCGCCACCTCATCACAGGGCCAACACAGATAGACAGACAACATTCACACTCACATTCACACACTAGGGCCAATTTAGTGTTGCCAATCAACCTATCCCCAGGGGCATGTCTTTGGAGGTGGGATTGAACCCACGACGACTCAGGACCTTCGTATTGTGAGGCCGACGCACTAACCCCTCCTCCACCGTGCTGCCCTATTCTTAAATTAATTAAATGCTAGTGCCATTATCTTGACATAACGATATGCGCTCGGCATCATGATTGTTTTTTTTTTCAAGTTTGAAGTAAGAAATTATTACATTAAATTATTATTATATTATTATATTATACTATACTATATTATTAATAATTATTATTAAAGTTTGAAGTAAGAAATTATTACTTTAAAAAATTAGTTTTATACTTGTGAGTGTTGATGACCAACGTTCCCTCTAAGGTGCACGCCTGTGCAATTGCACACTGCTCACGCATCCTCTGCGCAAGGCATATCTAGGCCGCACACAAAATCAAATAAAAAGATAAGCGCTTAACAGTGTGCGCGTCTGCCGTGGCTCACATGTGCGCCACTGAATGCTCAAGGAGTTTGGGCGTTTGCTCACACATATGAAAAATTGGAGGGAAAATTATTGATGACACAACTTTGCAACAGTTGATATTCTACTTTCAAGCATGTTTTACTCAATATAGGTCATAAAATCTCAGCAACAAGCTGTAATATCTTACTGAGATCATTTAGGACCAAAACACTTAAATAATCAAATATCACCCTTATTTGAGATATTTCATCTTACTTAGATTTCAGTTTTTGCAGTGTAGGTGTCATGCCTGTTAATCTAGGTTTATGTTTGATCATGGTATGTTTTGTTTTTGGACTCTTGTTTCCCGTTTCTGCACTTCCTGGTTTTGTTGGTTTCCACAGTAACTCATTAGTTTCCACCTGGTCTCCAAGTCACGCCCCTGCCCTCAGCCCCACACCTGTTTCTCATCATCATAGTCACTATTTAAGTCATTTGTTTTCTGTTCCTCGGCCTGGGAACTTTGCATACTGCTTATGCTGTACTACTTGCTACATGCTTGTGCTACATGCTACTTACTATGACAACGCACCTACCTTGCCTTGCCACACTGATGATTGTTTTGACCACGCCACGTAAGATCTTGTTTGTATTCATGCCTCTGTGCAAGTTTTTTTGGTTTGTTTTGGACCTTTGATAGTATCTTTTGTGTATTTGTATATAGTCACGCCATTGTGCTATTTTGTTTGGAGTTTAGCCTGGGTTATTATCCACCACTGAGCGCGCCCTTTGTTTTCCCTTTTTGTATTATAGTATATAAATAAATTAATCATGTACTCACATTCTCGCCTGGCTCGTTCCAAATTCCCTCTGCATCGAAGAAGCAAAACAAATCCAAGTCAAAGTCCTGACAGTAGAACATTCTATTGTATTGTTTTTGTACAATATTTCTCGTACAAAGATTTGTTTTTTCTTTTTAATAGCATTGTTACATATTAAAATTGTGCTGTAATGGAGAAGCCCAAACAATTAAATTGATTTAAACTAATTTCAATTGGAGATGCTTGATTGTACTGAGTTAAAAGCTCTGTCACAGAACAAATTAAGCTTGTAAATTGAGGTATTCCTTTGTTTCTGTGCTTACTTTGTTGAATTCCTTTTAGTTTTATTCGCTGCCATGCCTGACTATTTTAATGTCAATTCACATTTTCATAGTTTTTAATGATCGTTCAAAAATGAAGTTGATGAATATTTGTTTTTATACTCTCTCTAAGTGGGTCAAGTCAGAAAATAATATGCTTCAAAGTATACCTTCGATCTAGAAACATACTTTTATAGATCCACAAGGGAAATTGTTCCACACAGTAGCGCAGTTACAAAGGATGGAAAGGACAATGCAGGTATAAAGTTGACTGAAAATGTACCATAATAGCAATATAATATATAACATATATGTAATATTTACATATGGTATATACAGTATGTAATATACACTGGTGTATTCTGTTATTATACATATTGGGGGACGGCGTGGTGAAGTAGGGAGAGTGGCCGTGCCAGCAATCTGAGGGTTACCGGTTCAATCCCCACCTTCTACCATCCTAGTCACATCCGTTGTGTCCTTGGGCAAGACACTTCACCCTTGCTCCCGATAGGTCCTGGTTAGCGCCTTGCATGGCAGCTACTGCCATCAGTGTGTGAATGTGTGTGTGAATGGGTGAATATGGAAATACTGTCAAAGGGGTAGAAAAGCGCTATACAAGTACAACTATTTACCATTTATATCATATTACATTTTTACCTGAAAGTTTTATATCTATAGTAGTGTGCCTTGAGAGGATCCATCCATTTTCTACCGCTTATTCCCTTTCGGGCTCGCGGGGGGGGCTGGCGCCTATCTCAGCTACAATCGGGCGGAAGGCAGGGTACACCCTGGACAAGTCGCCACCTCATCGCAGGGCCGCCTTGAGAGGATGTATTGTCATAATGCTTGCTGAAATATTGTGAGATACTGAATAATCCCATTGGTATCATTTGCACAAAACTAATGTAAACGTTATGTCAGCGAAAGTTTGTGTACTTTTACATCACAATCTCCATTTCTGCCTTGCCAAGTTTTTTTAGAAAGCGGGAAGTGAATATCTCAACTGGCTTCTGGCAAGTCTGTCGTGTCATTTCCGAACTGCTTCCTGGGGCCTGCTTGACCCTGGACATTGTAAATTGTGAGTCAAAGAATCATAAATTGTGTCAGTGGAGGGGTGAGGTCATTCGCACTATGGAATTTAGGAGGATTAATGTAGATTCACATGCCACTAAGAAATGGTAAAAAGTACAAAAGTTCATACTGAGTGTTTTGCTATCCCAGCTCTGTCCATCTTCATGGACATGGAGTAGTGAAATGTATCAAAATGACCCTCTAAGAATGTAAAATATGAGCACCAAAAGTTAGTTTTTCTCACAACATTCACGGTGCCTGCTGGTGAAAAGCTAAAGATATTTGCTTCCTTATGTGAAACGAAAAAAAAAATCGACTTAATAAGCTTTGACTAATCAGGATGTGGACACGTTCAACTTGACACCGCATTTGCATGTGCGCACTACACCAGCGTGGGTGTATTCTATCTTCCTGAGGTGTGAAAATATGCTCGGTGCCAGTTGGTTTTGGCTCCGCTGCTCGTCCGTAAGAACAGTATTTTCTTTTTTCCCCCCACATACCCTTTGCATGGGTAAGGGCAAAAGTTCATCTCACATGAATGTTTGAAAAACATTTGATACACTGAGGCAGTTGTTCCGAACTAAGTGCAGACAGTTACAAATCTGGGATATCTGCATCATCAGTCACAATGTTTGCAGATAAATGTTGCATATTTTTTTTATACAACTATTGTATGTCCCACAATAATGTATTGAAATTGTGTTGGCCAAAACTGCTGGATGCTAGAATTTCATCAGAATAAGAATCACAAATACGTAATAATCCCCAAAGGGAAATTAAGATTTTCAACACAATCCCATTCAAGAGCAGACAAACATTACGCCTGTTAATCTAGGTTTATGTTCGATCATGGTATGTTTTGTTTTTGGACTCTTGTTTCCCGTTTCTGCACTTCCTGGTTTTGTTGGTTTCCATAGTTACTCATTAGTTTGCACCTGGTCTACAAGTCCCGCCCCTGCCCTCAGCCCCACACCTGTTTCTCATCATCATAGTCACTATTTAAGTAATTTGTTTTCTGTTCCTCGGCCTGGGAACTTTGCATACTGCTTATGCTGTACTACTTGCTACATGCTTGTGCTACATGCTACTTACTATGACAACGCACCTACCTTGCCTTGCCACGCTGATGATTGTTTTGACCGCACCTCGTAAGATCTTGTTTGTATTCATGCCTCTGTGCAAGTTTTTTTGGTTTGTTTTGTACCTTTGATAGTATCTTTTGTTTATTTGTTTATAGTCGCACCATTGTGCTATTTTGTTTGGAGTTTAGTCTAGGTTATTATCCACCGCTGAGCGCGGCCTTTGTTTTCCCTTTTTGTATTATAGTATATAAATAAATTAATCATGTACTCACATTCTCGCCTGGCTCATTCCAAATTCCCTCTGCATCGAAGAAGCAAAACAAATCCAAGTCAAAGTCCTGACAGTAGGACATTCCTGCTTCCAGGGAGACAGAACAGGATTGCTGACGGGTCTGCCAACTTCCAGTGCTCCTTACAAAAAAGATGAGAAACTGGTAAATGCTGGGGGGAGAGGGGGACATAAAAAAATCAGTCTAAGCCTGGGCCCCTGTAGAGGGCGTCCAGACTGAAGCCAAGGGGGGGGGGGGGGGGGGGGGGGGGGAAACATCAAACATCAAAGAACACAAATGAAATTAAATACATTAAAAGAGCAGAGCTGATGCAACAAGCTTTTTCTATGTCACACCGCGGTGAGGGATGTCTTGTCTTGGGTTTTTCTGTCTAATGGTTTGCATGTTTTAATTTGAAAAGTAACTCTCCTCTCGTTTCCTTTTGTGTCATCAGTCTGATGTCATCCCTGTTCTCTGATTGTTTCCAGTTGTTCCCTATTACCTTCATGTGTTTTATAAGCTCACTCCTTCCTTTGTTCTGTGCCAGATTGTCTCGTTTATTCGTGCTCTCTAATGTCCATGTCCTTGTCCATGCCTTGCCTTGTCTCGTGCTTATGTCCCTTGATCCTGAACCCCTTTGTGAATATTTTGAGTTTTCCTTTCTTCCTCCTCAGCAGAGTGATTTTGATTATTTCGTTATTCAGCCGCAGTGGTAAGTTTCAGTTAAAATGTTTTCATTCATTCCTCAACTTTTTGAGTGACTATTTTTGTTAAAACTTTATTAGATTAGGTAGTGTAGAAATTTTCATAGCTGTTGTTTTGGTCCTCCTGTTGGTGCGTTTTTTTGTTAAATACTTTTTATATCGTATACGGCGTCAATTATAGTTCGTCTTTACTTTTGTGTTTTCCTCCGTTCGGCGTGATTTTCGGTTGTTCCTTCTTTTTCTGGAACCTTTTCGCCGAGTAGTTTTTTTTTGTGATTATACATATTGTTATTTCTTGACTTTGGAGGTAAAAGGAAGTTGTCAAAATAAAAGCCTGTCTAAAGTCCCAACTCTAAAGTCCAATCCTTTTACCAAGCGTGACATTCTACAAACAGCTACAAAAATAAAACGGCGCGGACTCGAACCCACTTTCCTTCGGCAGCTAGAGCTGCCGGTACCTCTGCTGGCAGCACGCTTGTACACGTCCCTGCTCACGCTGGGCGTAGCACACTCACACAGCGACAAGGCTGCAGGCAATTGCGCATCTGTGCACCTGGACCTGATGAGAGGGAGCGGCATACAAGCCAGCAGACCCAAGAGACCTTAACCAGAACGTAACCAATCTGCCTGAGTAAGTATCACGTCTGGCACCCCTCCCTCGTTCCTTGCTCGCCTTCTTTGTGCTCTTCCTTGTTCCCGTATTGATGTCCTTTGTGTCTTCCACAGTGTATTCCCTGTTGCCTGTGATCGTGTCTCGCCTCACAACCTCCTCTCTGCGTGCCTCCCTCAATCCTCGATCCCTGCTTTGACACGGACATCATTGCCTTTCTCCAGCCCACGACTGCTTGCCTCCCCGCTGACTGTCCCTTTGCCTTCTCCCTTGGATTCGGCGAAAGTTTCATTCAACATGCACCAACAACATCCTCTGGTAAAACTCAGATTATTAATTCCACACATTGTCCGCATTCATTGACTTGTGGTAGCATACACACCCACACACTTCAGCATCTACATGCTGCCGCTAGGTGACATCATACGCAAATACGGTATTAGCTTTCACTGTTATGCTGATGACACCCAACTCTACATGCCCCTAAAGCTGACCAACACGCCGGATTGTAGTCAGCTGGAGGCGTGTCTTAATGAAATTAAACAATGGATGTCCGCTAACTTTTTGCAACTCAACGCCAAAAAAACGGAAATGCTGATTATCGGTCCTGCTAGACACCGAACTCTATTTAATAATACAACTCTAACATTTGACAACCAAACAATTAAACAAGGCGACACGGTAAAGAATCTGGGTATTATCTTCGACCCAACTCTCTCCTTTGAGGCACACATTAAAAGCGTTACTAAAACGGCCTTCTTTCATCTCCGTAACATCGCTAAAATTCGCTCCATTTTGTCCACTAAAGACGCTGAGATCATTATCCATGCGTTTGTTACGTCTCGCCTCGACTACTGTAACGTATTATTTTCGGGTCTCCCCATGTCTAGCATTAAAAGATTACAGTTGGTACAAAATGCGGCTGCTAGACTTTTGACAAGAACAAGAAAGTTTGATCACATTACGCCTGTACTGGCTCACCTGCACTGGCTTCCTGTGCACTTAAGATGTGACTTTAAGGTTTTACTACTTACGTATAAAATACTACACGGTCTAGCTCCATCTTATCTTGCCGATTGTATTGTACCATATGTCCCGGCAAGAAATCTGCGTTCAAAGGACTCCGGCTTATTAGTGATTCCCAAAGCCCAAAAAAAGTCTGCGGGCTATAGAGCATTTTCCGTTCGGGCTCCAGTACTCTGGAATGCCCTCCCGGTAACAGTTCGCGATGCCACCTCAGTAGAAGCATTTAAGTCTCACCTTAAAACTCATTTGTATACTCTAGCCTTTAAATAGACTCCCTTTTTAGACCAGTTGATCTGCCGTTTCTTTTCTTTTTCTTCTATGTCCCTCTGTGTATCGGCTGGGGACATCTCTGCGCTGCTGGTCCGCTACCCTTGGGATGGTTTCCTGCTGGCTCCGCTGTGAACGGGACTCTCGCTGCTGTGTTTGGACTGGACTCTCGCGACTGTGTTGTATCCATTGTGGATTGAACTTTCACAGTATCATGTTAGACCTGCTCGACATCCATTGCTTTCCTCCTCTCTAAGGTTCTCATAGTCATCATTGTCACCGACGTCCCACTGGGTCATTATTGTCACCAATGTCCCATTGGGTGTGAGTTTTCCTTGCCCTTATGTGGGCCTACCGAGGATGTCGTGGTGGTTTGTGCAGCCCTTTGAGACACTAGTGATTTAGGGCTATATAAGTAAACATTGATTGATTGATTGACATTCATCAAAGGTTTAAATAAACCTGGTAAATCGCAGTTCCGCCTTGGTGTCGCCTCCTTCTCTTTGACACATACACAACAAAAACAAGAAAAAACAAAAACAAGAAAAACAAAAACAAAAAAGAATACACATACAATGTGGTGGCCTTTGTGGTGTTCCACGCCATCGTCTGCTGGGGTGGGGGGAGCATGGCCAGAGACAGGAGCAGACCTAATAAAGCAATCAAGAGAGCAGACTCTAACCTCTGGGCAAGAAAGCATTTAGGTTTTCAGCACCGAAGGCTTGGAATAACCTACAATCTAATATTCAACTTCAAACCCTTGTTACATTGAATGAGTTTAAAGCTTATGTGTTGTTTACTGTTTTAATTGTAACCTTGCTGCTGCCCTATTGGCCAGGTCTCCCTTGGAAAAGAGATCTTTGATCTCAATGGGATTATTACCTGGTTAAAAAAAGGCTAAATAAAAACCCTCGGCCGCCCACTAACTTTCGGCCAGTGTCCAGTCTGCATGGATGAGCGAGACCCAGCAGCTGGTCTGCATAGCCAAAAAGCTCCCGGGGGAGGCGGATCCAGAAGTTCACAAAAAAGCACAGCAGAAGTCACGAAAGAGCCACCCCTTGTCACACAGTCCTAAAGAGTCCCGAACAAAAAGGAAAAAAAAAAAATGTAAACAATTTAAAAGAGGTAACTTGTAAAACGCTACATTTATTCACGGTTACTAATAATGCAACATACTTTTTTACTGGCACCTGAGTATTTTTTACTGGTACTGGAGTATTTTTGTGAAGAAGAAACACTACTTTTACTCGGTTAAATGAAGTTTCATTCTGATCACTACATTTACTCGAATCTATTGATTATTGTTTGCAAAAATGCATTGCTTTCACATGACTCTTTCACCAATCCAACCCGAGCACTAGTGGTGTTCACCATTTCACCAATCAAACGAAGCCTGGCAGTCACATGACCTGGCAGTCACATGACCTGGCTCAAAACTATTGTCGGTCCCACAGTAAAAAGGGACTTATTTACATCGCAGGCCCGCAGCGGTGAAGAAAAGGACAGCGACCTCTTCATCAATGTTTACCTTACAAACCAGGAAAAGTTATGTGTCAGTAGAAATGTTCGGGTTTTTGTCGACACGAATTCCATTTACAATTAGAGAAAACAGGTTTTGGCAGTGGCGGGCCGTGCGTTTCCCACCTGGGCCTTTAGTGATGTCTGACTTCAACAATTACCTCTCAAAATACCATCTTTTATGTCCCCAGATGACCATTGTTGGAGAAATACTACACAGAAACACATTTACGCACCACTGCGGATTGAAGCAACTCAACAGTGTAGAAAACAGGTTATTTTCTGGCGAATTAAAAAAATCAATAAACCCGCATTAGCAATTAAAACATATCAAATGTGGTACTGTCGAAATTAAAATTGCAAAAAACATATTTAAAGTGAAAAAATACAATATATGAACTCACAATTTGTAGCACCCACTCGACGCCCACTCTTCGTCTGCTTATTCATCGCCAGAACACCTTAGCTAGCTTCCAGGGTTGGCCGACATCGTCTCACAAGATGTAGTTTCTCTTTAAATATCCTTCTTGAAAATGGCCTTGCAAATATATATATGCCACCTAATCAATGCTATGGTGCAAAACTTGTGATCTGATTGGCTATCGCAACTGTCTATCCACTGTATGTGTTCTCAAATTCATCCACTAAGGGTCGCAAAGAGTATCCAATCACAGGACGCGTGAATGTCACATTCTACACAACCTACTCAGTGGCCTAGTGTCCGCCTTGAGATCGGTAGGTTGTGAGTTCAAAGCCCCGGCCGAGTCATACCATAGACTATAAAAACTGGACACATTATTTCCCTGATTGACAATCAGCAACAAAGTTTAGAGTTTGGGGTTGAAGGCCTACTTAAACCCACTACTACCCACCACGCAGTCTGATAGTTTATATATCAATGATGAAATATTAACATTGCAACACATGCCAATGCGGCTTTTTTAGTTTACTAAATTACAATTTTAAATTTCCCGGGAGTTTCGTCCTTGAAACGTCGTGTAATGATGACGTGTACGCAAGACGTCACAGGTTTTTAGGAAGTATGAGCGCTGCACACACACACAGCTAAATGCCGCCTGCTTTAACGGCATAATTACACAGTATTTTGGAGATCTGTGTTGCTGAATCTTTTGCAATTTTTTTTTCAATTAATATTGGAGAAGTCACAGTAGAAAGATGGAGTTGGGAAGCTTTAGCCTTTAGCCACACAAACACACGGTGATTCCTTGTTTAGAATTCCTGGAGGTGAAACGTTACTATGGATCAGAGCGCGGTCAAGCCAACATGAATCAAGATGCAATGTCAACCAGCAGGTTTTGGTGAGAAAATTGTGGTTAAAAAGTCGCTTCTTACCGGAGAAAAGCTGCTCTTGTGCCGTCCATAGCTGCCGTCGACTTCCCTGAGACACTGCGCGTCAAGACACCCGTGGAGACACCCTTCCGACTATCAGGTAATATGTAACTCACTAAAACACTAGCAACACAATAGAAAGATAAGGGATTTCCCAGACTTATCCTATCAAATGTGTCCAAAAACATCGGAATCCGTCCCAATCGCATTTTTTTTTTAAAAAATAAATAAATAATGATAAATGGGTTGTACTTGTATAGCGCTTTTCTACCTTCAAGGTACTCAAAGCGCTTTGACACTACTTCCACATTTACCCATTCACACACACATTCACACACTGATGGAGGGAGCTGCCATGCAAGGCGCTAACCAGCACCCATCAGGAGCAAGGTTGAAGTGTTTTGCTCAGGACACAACGGACGTGACGAGGTTGGTACTAGGTGGGGATTGAACCAGGCACCCTCGGGTTGCGTACGGCCACTCTTCCACTGCGCCACGCCGCCCTACTTTTTTATTATTTTTTTGTAGTCCGTCTCTATCAATATCCTCAAACATGACATCCTCGCTCAAATTAATGGGGAAATTGTTGTTTTCTCGGTCCGAATAGCACTTTTTGTTGGAGGCTCCCATTATAAACAATGTGAATATGTGAGGAGCCCCCACACTTGCGACGTCATCGTCTGCGACTTCTGGTAGAGGCAGGGCTTTTGTCTTAGCACCGAAAGTTGCGAACTTTATCGTTGATGTTCTCTACTAAATCCTTTCAGCAAAAATATGGCAGTATCGCAAATGATCAAGTATGACACATAGAATGGACCTGCTATCCCCGTTTAAATAAGAAAATCTCATTTCAATAGGCCTTTAAATCACCAAAAATGATTCCCGGGCGCGGCCACTGCTGCTGCCCACTGCTCCCCTCACCTCCCAGAGGGTGAACAAGGGGGATGGGCCAAATGCCTTACTGACAACGACTTGTGATTTGATTGGCTATCGCAATTGTCTATTAACTGTATGTCCCTGTTCACTTACAGTGCACGGACGCCTACATTGTGGATTCCGAAGGCCTCAGGCAGATTTGGTACAGCATGGCAACATAAGCTAGCTGAATTCTGATTGGATACAAACTCTAACCTAAAAACAACAGAACTGGAAAGAGCATAATATGACATGAAGAGAATATTAATATGTTTATATATATCGGGAAAGTAAATAAAAAAAATATTTTATCTTTAATTCTAATCATCTTTCTGTGTGGAGTCTGCATGTACTCTCCGTGACTGCGTGGGTTCCTTCCGACTTCCTCTCACTTCCAAAGACATGCAGCTGGGGATAGGTTGATTGGCAACACTAAATTGGCCCTAGTGTGTGAATGTGAGTGTGAATGTTGTCTGTCTATCTGTGTTGGCCCTGCGATGAGATGGCGACTTGTCCAGGGTGTACGCCGCCTTCAACCCGATTGCAGCTAAGATAGGCACCAGCGCCTCCCGCAACCCCAATGGTAATAAGCAGTAGAAAATGGATGGATGGATGATTTCTGTTGTTTATGTTAGGCCAGCAGAGAAGTCCTTGCTGGCCCTGACAGCACACCACTGGGTTTTGGTAAGTTGTATATGTTCTTTTTTCATGTTTTAGCCATGCAAATACTAACATTAACCCTTTCATAATGCCATAACTGATTGTAAAATGTGTATCTTTTGTATTACATAATGGAGCCGTATGTGATAACTATGATAGTAGTTCAAGTACCATAATAAATAGCTACTAGATAAATCAGAAGTAACTGTGTTTTGTCATTTCCCTGTCTTCTCTTTATTTTTTGTGTCAGTGTTCAGTCAATTAGTCCCCAGTGAGGCACACCTGCAACAAGTCGCTACCCGGCAGTATTTAAGCTCGTCTCCGCCAGCTGGTCCCTGCCGGGTATTGTTCCCTGAACCCCGCACCTACATGTGCCTACTTCGACTCACCTGTCCTGGTACGTTGCCTTATTTTAAATCCTGTTATCTTGACCTCGTTGTGTTTTATTTCCTAGCCACCTTGTTTTAAAGAAGACCTTTTTTTGCTGCGCTTTGTGCGTCCTGGCTTTTCTCCGCCGACCACTGAAGAAACTGTTTTGTTAATTGCCATCGTGTGCACTTCTGTTCCATCGCCTTCTTTTACTCTTTTGGACTTATTCCATTTTTTCCCCTTTTTGTACAACTACCTTGCCTTCCTTCTCTGCATCCCGGGGTCCACCATTGAACATTTCCTAACATAACTGATTTTTTTTTTCACTGAATACTTACTCTTAGCAAAGTTCTTATTTGAATAACTATATTTTACTTTTACTTGAGTCGCATTACTCTAAATTACTCTTGAGTACAGTTTTTGGCTACTCGACCCATCTCTGGCTTTTAGTACTGACAAAATGAAGCATTAAACTGCTATTGTTTTCTTTATCCACTTTTTGTCACGTCAGGGTCGCATTTTACTGCGTGGATTGTTCTCCCAAGATGCAGACGGAAACTCCGGAGGCAATGTGCAGGTAAGACCATCGATCAATCAATCAATGTTTACTTATATAGCCCTAAATCACTAGTGTCTCAAAGGGCTGCACAATCCACAACGACAAGACTGTGATTTATTCCTCATAAATCAGTGTGTATACAAACAAACAAAACAAGCGGGCTCATAGCATGGGAAACTAATGGAATAGCTAACAGGAAAGCTTAGCATAGAACACAAATGGCAAAGCTTAGCTCAGGAATCAAGAGGTTACTGTACTCAATGCAACTGTTGCATTGAGCAAATAAGAGAGCCAGATTGAGAGGGGCGAAAAACAGTAATAAGTAGCTCTCTGATTGGTGCCCTGAAACAGGTGAGCATCCCAAACGCTAATCAGAAGCAAATGAAACTAATCAGCACCCATGGTAACTAAAAGCACAAACCCTGGAGTGCTGAAAACAGAACGGAGGGAGTCAAACTAACTGAACAAAACACGATCCAGGCAACAGATCATGACACTTTTACATGAACACTGAAACTCTGCACTTGTCCAACGTATATCAAAGTGGGACATGAGGACACAAACGTTAGTAAAACAGGTATAGTTATGCAAGCTACAGTGCTAACATCACTCTAAAAATCATGCTCGGTTGGCCTTTTCACTCAAGAAATATATCATATCTCGAGCTGACTGTCTTGTAGTTTGCAGAACTGCTGTATTTTATGATGTGTAGTGAAAGCTGTTGTTTTTTTCAGATTTTTTTTACAAAGCTGCCGTCTATGAAGTGGTGAGCATATAGAAAAGGTGGACATATGTTGCTCAGAGGTGCCAGACGTCCGTGTAGAAGAAGGTTTTTCATCAATGATGTCATGAAAACCCAGAACTTCAAAAGCGACCTCCCATTAGGTTGGTTATAAACAGGCCTATAAACACACAAACAGTGCATCCGGAAAGTAAAAGTATTCAGTGTTTCACTTTTCCTAGAGTTTGTTTTATTACAACCTTATTTCGAAATAGTATACATTCATGTTTGTCCTTAAAAGTCAACACACAATAACCCATTGTGAAAGGTTTTTTTTTTTTGTTTGTTTTAGAAATTAGTATTCACAGCCTTTGCTCAATACTTTGTTGATGCACCTTTGGCAGCATTTACAGCCTCAAGTATTTTTGAATACGATACCACAAGCTTGGCACACCTATTTTCGGCTGCTCTCTCTCACTATTATGTTAAATCCACTATGGACTGGACTCTCTCACTATTATGGTAAATCCACTATGGACTGGACTTTCACACTATTATGCTAGATCCACTATGGACTGGACTCTTTCACTATTATGTTAAATCCACTATGGACTGGACTCTCACACTATTATGTTAAATCCACTATGGACTGGACTCTCATACTATTATCTTAGATCCACTATGGACTGAACTCTCTCACTATTGTGTTAAAATCACTATGGACTGGACTCTCAAACTATTATGTTAGATCCACTATGGACTGGACTCTCACAGTATTATGTTAGATCCACTATGGACTGGACTCTCACAGTTTTATGTTAAATGTACTACAAACTAGACTCTCACAATATTATGCTAGATCCACTTTGAACTAGACTCTCACAATATTATGTGAGATCCACTATGGACTGGACTCTCACACTAGTATGTTAGATCCACTATGGACTGGACTCTCTCACTATTATGTTAGATCCACTATGGACGGGACTCTCACACTATTATGTTAGATCCACTATGGACTGGACTCTCTCATTATTATGTTAAATCCACTATGGACTGGACTCTCTCATTATTATGTTAAATCCACTATGGACTGGACTCTCACACTATTATGTTAGATCCACTATTATGTTAAATCCACTATGGACTGGACTCTCACACTATTATGTTAGATCCACTATGGACGGGACTCTCACACTATTATGTTAGATCCACTATGGACTGGACTCTCTCATTATTATGTTAAATCCACTATGGACTGGACTCTCACACTATTATGTTAGATCCACTATTATGTTAAATCCACTATGGACTGGACTCTCACACTATTATGTTAGATCCACTATGGACTGGACTCTCCCACTATTATGTTAGATCCACTATGGACCGGACTCTCCCACTATCATGTTAGATCCACTACGGACTGGACTCACACACTATTATGTTAGATCCACTATGGACTGGACTCTTACACTATTATGTTAGATCCATTATGGACTGAACTCTCACACTATTATGTTAGATCCACTATGGACTGGACTCTCTCACTATTATGTTAGATCCACTATGGACTGGACTCTCACACTATTATTTTAGATCCACTATGGACTGGACTCTCTCACTATTATGTTAGATCCACTATGGACTGGACTTTCACACTATTATTTTAGATCCACTATGGACTGGACTCTCACATTATTATTTTAGATCCACTAAGGACTGGACTCTCACAATATTATTTTAGATCCACTAAGGACTGGACTCTCACAATATTATTCTAGATCCACTCGACGTCCATTGCACCAGTCGGCCGGTGCAATGGACCATCTCCAAGATTTCTCATTGTCCCATTGGGTTGAGTTTTTCCTTATCCTGATGTGGGATCTGAGCCGAGGATGTCGTTGTGGCTTGTGCAGCCCTTTGAGACATTGATTGATTGATATTTTTGGGCAGTTTTGCCCATTCCTCTGTGCTGCACCTCTCAAGCTCCATCAGATTGGATGGGAAGTGTTAGTTTTCATCCAGCATGTTTCTGTACAATGCTGCATTCATCTTAGTCCAGTCAGGGAGGTGACCAAGAACTCGATGATCACTCTATCAGAGCTTCAGCATTCCTCTGTGGAGAAAGGAGAACGTTCCAAAAGAACAACCATCTCTGCAGAAATTCACCAATAAGGCCTGAATGGTATACTGGTCAGACAGAAGCCATTTAGCAGTAAAACGTTTGCCAAAATACACCTGAAAGACTCTTAGACCATGAGAAAGATGGAACTCTTTGGTGTGAATGGCAGGTGTCATGTTTGGAAGCACCGCTCAGCACCAGGCCAATACTATCCCTACAGTTAAGGATTGGTGGTGACAGCATCATGCTGTGGGGATGTCTTTTGCCACGTCAGAGTCGCATGCGCGGATCGTTTTCCCAAGATGCAAACGGAACTCCGGAGGCAGTGTGCAGGTAAGAAAATTATTTATTGTCCATGTATCAGGCAAAAGCGTGCCAATTGCATGGGAAGCAATGGTAGAGCTAAGCACAGGAACAGGAGCTAGAAGCTAGGATAACCAACGTAACATTTTGCAGGAGCAAGACAGCCAGTTTAAGTGTGGCGAAAAACAGGAATAAGTAGCCCGGTAGCAGGTGAGCGTCTCGAACACTAATCAGGGGCAGGTGAAAATAGTCAGCATCCATGGAAACCAGGACCACAAACCCAAGGGCTCAGAAACAGAACTAAGGTAGTCTTTAACTAAACAAAACCTGATCCGGGCTACGGATCATGACAGTTTTTAGCAGAAGGAACTGGGAAACTTCTCAGGATAAAGAGAAAGATGAATGCAGATGAATCCTGGCTGAAAACCAACAGTTTTCATCCAACTTGATGGAGCTTGAGAGATGCTGCAATGAGGAATGGGCGAAACTGCCTTTAAGATATGTGGGCTAAGCTAGTGGCATTGTATTCAGAAATACTTGAGGCTGTAAATGTGAATTGAAGTGAATTATATTTATATAGCGCTTTTCTCTAGTGACTCAAAGCGCTTTACATAGCGAAACCCAATATCTAAGTTACATTTAAACCAGTGTGGGGGGCACTGGGAGCAGGTGGGTAAAGTGTCTTGCCCAAGGACACAACGGCAGTGACTAGGATGGCGGAAGCGGGAATCGAACCTGCAACCCTCAAGTTGCTGGCACGGCCACTCTACCAACCGAGCTATGCCGCCCCACAATGCTGCCAAAGGTGCATCAACAAAGTAGTGACCAAAGGGTCAGAATATTTACGCACATGTGATTTTTCTTTTTAAATAAATGTGCCACATTTTAAAAAAAAAATTACATTCACATTGTCATTGTGGGTTCCTGTCTCAGAATCAGAATCAGAATTAGAAAATACTTTATTAATCTCCGAAAGAAAATTCACATTTTCAGCACAATCCCATTCAAGATCAGACAAACACCACAGGGAGACAGAACAGGATCACTGACGGGTCTGCCAACTTCCGGCGCTCCTTACGAAACAGGTAAACACTGGGGAGAGGGGGGTGAGAAAAAAAATCAGTCTAAGCCTGGGCCCCTGAAAAAGGGGTCCAGAATGAGGCCAAGGGGGAAAACAACCTCATTGCCATAGCACACATAAACATGTGTGTAAGAGGGAAATATCGAAGATCACAAAGGACATTAAAAACATTAAAAGAGCAGAGTTGATTCAATCAGCCACTTCTACACACAACCACAAAAGTCAAATAAACAACAAAAAAACAAAAACATATATTCTTTGGTGGCCTCTGCGGTGTTCCACGCCATTGTCTTCTGGGGTGGGGTGGGGGGAACATGGCCAGAGACAGGAGCAGACACAACAAAGCAACCAAGAGAGCTGACTCCACCCTCAGCCGCCCACCAACTCTCGGCCAGGTTCCAGTCCGCAAAGAATGAGGATACGTCCAAGATGACCGAGTTGTCCGACACCTGCTCATTCAGCCAAGACACTGTGAACCCCGTCCGTCCCGACGCTCAGCACCAGCTCCGCAGCCCTGTCTCCTCATCCGCTTCTCCTCCAGTCTCTCCAAACGGACTCTGGTGTGGCGGAGACCCAGCTGCCGGGAGTCATATCCAAAAGTTCACAAAAAAAGCACGGCAGAAGTCACAAAGGTGCCGCCCCTTGTCACAGCCCAACCAAAAGGCAAAAAAACACTTGAAAACAAGAGGGAAACACCAGAAACACAAAAGGATGACACAAGAGCACAGAGCTCCTGCGACCAGCAGCCACTACAGCGGTGCCCTCTTGGGAAAAAAAAAACAAAAACTTTCTGAATACACTCTATTGTAGTCATTTTAAACTTGAATTTGTTGCTAGGGAATTAAAATTAAAACACACAACAATACAACAATAATCACCTTCTTTTTTTTCTGCCCTGAGCCATTCTTAACCCTTGTTAACTATTTGTGTGTGTGTGTGTCATACTTGCCAACCCTCCCGATTTTCCCGGGAGACTCCCAAATTTCAGTGCCCTTCCCGAAAATCTCCCGGGGCAACCATTCTCCCGATTTCCACCCGGACAACAATATTGGGGGTGTCAAATAAAGTGGAACATTATCACAATTTCTGAAGGGTTAAAGCCAATAAAAATCAGTTCCCAGTGGCTTATTTTATTTTTCGAAGTTTTTCTCAAAATTTTACCCATCACGTAATATCCCGAAAAACGGCTTCAAAGTGCCTGATTTACACCATCGCTATATCCACCCGTCTATTGTCCTGTGACGTCACTGCATAAAGCCACCAGAAACAAACATGGCGGATAGCACAGAAAGGTATAGCATAGTAGCTCAGATTCAGACTCAGATTTCAGCGCCGTAAGCGATTCGACAGATTACGCATGTATTGAAACGGACGCAGGTACCGAAAACGAAATTAAAGAAGAAACAGAAGCTTTTTAGCTATATCACGACAGACAGCGGCACGGGAGGAAGCACGGACGAATGCGGCGATCGCCTTCTAACCAATGATTGGTATGTGTTTGTTTGGCATTAAATGTGGGTGGAGGGAAAGGCTGGATGCAAATTTAGCTACAAATGAGGCATAATGATGCAATATGTACATACAGCTAGCCTAAATAGCATGCTAGCATCGATTAGCTTGCAATCATGCCGTGACCAAATATATCTGATTAGCACACTCCACATAAGTCAATAACATCAACAAAACTCACCTTTGTGATTTCGTTGACTTTATCGTTGGAAATGCATCTGCTTTGAGAGTCGCAGGATAGCCACACATTCTTGCCATCTCTGTGCCATCTCTGTGCCATCTCTGTGCCATCTCTGTCGTAGCATAGCTGTTGTCTGTAAAGTGTGCAGAACAAAGGAGGGACTTTCACATCTTTTGGCCACTGATGCCACTTGCATCCGTCTATGTTCGTGTTGTTACACCCTCCGACAACACACCGACGAGGCATGATGTCTCCAAGGTACGGGAAAAAAGTCAAAAAAGCGGAAAATAACAGAGCTGATTTGACTTGGTGCGTGTAATGAGATTGAGAAAATGGTGGATTGCTTCATGTTGTGACGTCACGGGTGAAAGGTCATCGCTCGACAGGCTATCAATTGAAAGGCATTTAAATCGCCAAATTCACCCTTTTAGAGTTTGGAAATCGGTTAAAAAAACATATGGTCTTTTTTCTGCAACATCAAGGTATATATTGACGCTTACATAGGTCTGGTGATAATGTTCCCCTTTTAAAGGCACTGACTTTAGCGTCCTCTCTCACCTGAAAAGCAGACTATTATATATGTCTCCGTTATCCACAGGTTTATCTATAACCCATAAAGTAGGCAGACACAAAGCTATTTCTCAGCATGTGATTATTCCAGGCCGGCACATTAATACACTGACACACAACATCCAGATTCCCATCATGCATTGCTTCAAAACTACGGCAAGTAGTAATGTCCAAAAAAAAAAAAACAGAGAAGAAGCAGAAGAACGGAGAAGAGACATGGCGATGACGAGTATGAAGAAGAAGTACGCCTGCAAGTTCCAAAATGATTGTAAAAAAATCATTTCAATTCATCCAGGACAGCTCGAAGGGGAAGGGGTATACTGCCTGCAAATTTTGTAGATCAGACTTCTCCATTGAACACCGTGGTCGAACGGATATACTCATTCATGAACGGATTTGTGACAGACTTCTCAAGCCGTCGTGCAGGTTCAAAGGACCGTCACGGAAGGACATAGCGAAGGCCATGTTTAGACTTCTTTATTTTTCAATTAAGACTGCTTTTCAGCTGCTCCGTCTGCCGCACGCTCTTCCGCTTGCCTTTTGCTTCGGGTGTCGTCGCCTCTCTCGCGCTCTCATTCTCTCTCTCTCCGCGTCAGCTTCTGTCTGTTTCCTTCTAATCTCTCCGCCATTCTCCCTGACTTACACGGCTGTCGCCCTTTTATACAGTGCGAGAGAATTACTCAATTGTCCCCAGGTGCGCAATCCACGCACCTGATCTTGGTTGCTTCGCCGCTCGCTCGTCGTCCACGCCTCCTTGCCGCCATCTTGGGATGGGCTTCGGTGGGCCCTGCCTCACTGTCGGACTGTCGGTATCGCCTTCTCGCCGCCATCTTGGGCTGGGCTACGGTGTGCCCTGCCTTGCTGTCGGACTGCCGGCTCCGCCTATCCACAGGATTATTTATGCATATATATATATATATATATATATATATATATATATATATATATATATATATATATATATATATATATATATATATATATATATATATAAATGAAATACTTGAAAATATGTACACCCCCCTCTACCACACCTATCTCCCGAATTCGGAGGTCTCAGGGTTGGCAAGTATGGTGTGTGTGTATGTATGTGTATGAATAGACAGAGTTGTGTGCCAATCCTGATCTTGGTAAGCCTGTGGGCCTGGTTGTGGCTCCATAACCAGACTTCAGTCTCAACGTTTGTGTTTGTAGTCTTTGAGGTGTGGATTAGCGGGGAGTGTTGAGTCAGGCGAGGACGAGGGCCCAGGAGGTCAGCTTCAGAGAGAGAGGGGCCCTTGTAAAGCAGGCTCCAGTGCTGCTGAATGGGCTGGTAGTGGCCTGGATCACAAGTAATGTGTTCTTCTGACAACCCAAGTCCCCCGAGGATAAGAATGACTTGCTTTCATACAAAAAGGGAATGACAAAACCTCAGCCTCGAGCTCTGTCTAACCCGGACTCGTCGGCTCCAAAACGGCTTGGATGGATGATTGCATCCAATTAAAGATTTAACGCTTTTCTCCTTGCTTGTTAGTTGTTAGATACAAAATGCCCCACAGGCAAGTTCTGTCTCACAGGACAGAAACTCACCCACAACATTGTTAGCTTCGTCTGTATAATTCCATCCACCCTAATCCTTTACACGGATAAAAAATGTGCACCTTTGATGACCAATCATCCAAGTATTGATATAATGATATGATATTTTAGTCTTCACTCATGCACATAATGCAGTGTTTCTCATATTTTGCCCCTGTGAAGCCAAATAATATCACTCAAATATTACAAACAAAACAGTAACACTAAACCATCGATGCCGTAGTGGATTTGGGTGGAATTTCCCTTTGTGTTTCTATTTTTTAGTGGACTAATTCAAGTCTATTCAGACTTTTTCTTATTGTTTATTTTGTGTAAGGTTGCCACTGTAATTATTTACTTCCAGGAGGGGTGATTGCTCTCATGAAATGATGTGTTCCATTTACCATGAATTGATTAACGTGGACCCCGACTCAAACAAGTTGAAAAACGTATTCGGGTGTTACCATTTAGTGATCAATTGTACGGAATATGTACTGAACTGTGAAATCTACTAATAAAAGTTTCAATCATTCAATAAAAGCTGAATTACCGAGATTTCTATATCTTTGTGGAATATTTCTGGTTTTATTTGGACTTCTTCTGATTGTTTATTTATTTACTAGGTTGCCATTGTCAATACTTTCAACAGTAGAAGCATTTAAGTCCCATCTTAAAACTCATTTGCATACTTCAGCCTTTAAAATAGACCCCCTTTTTAGACCAGTTGAGCTGCCATTTCTTTTCTTTTCGACTCTGCCCCCCTCATCCTCGGGATGGTCCCCTGCTGGCCCCGCTATGGACTGGACTCTCACTATTATGTTAGATCCACTATAGACTGGACTTTCACAATATTATGCTAGACCCACTCGACATCCATTGCATCCGGGGTCACCCATGTCTGTGGTCCTCTCCAAGGTTTCTCATAGTCATTCTCATCGTCATCCCAGGGGGTTTTGAGTTTTTCCTTGCCCTTATGTGGAATCTGAACCGAGGATGTCGTTATGGCTTGCGCAGCCCTTTGAGACACTTGTGATTTAGGGCTATATAAATAAACATTGATTGATTGATTGATTGATTGATTGATTGATTGATTGATTGATTGATTGATTGATTGATTGATTGATTGATTGATTGGATTAAATGACATGTGTTTTATTACGTGATCGTGGGCAAGCAAGCGTGCTGCAAGTTTGACTTTTGAATCACTTTGAGTCTTTTGCATTTTATTTATGTCGTAAATTGTGTCCGTATATGCATGGAGTGTAACATCTCTAAAAAAGGGGAATATATAAGTGAGGTTGTGTTATGATCCGTCACCCAGATCATGTTTTGTTCTGTTAGTTTGACTACCTCAGTTCTGTTTTCAGCACACTCTGGGTTTGTGTTTTGGTTACAATGGGTGCTGATTAGTTTCACCTGCCTCTGATTAGTGTTTGGGAAGCTCACCTACTCCTGGGCACTAATCAGTAAGTTATTTATTCCTGTTTTTCGTCACACACTGTCTGGCTTTCTTGTTTGCTTATGCAACACGTTACGTTGAGTAGGTCTATGGTTCTTGAGTCTTGTTCATGTGCTAAGCTTAGCCATGGCGCCCACGCTATCGGCACGCGTTTCTGTCTTTTTGTGTTTGAATGATTTATGTGGCATAAATTATTTATGCCTTTACCTGCACCTTGTACCATGAATTGATTAACATGGACCCCGACTCAAAAAACTTATTCGGGTGTTACCATTTAGTGGTTAATTGTAAGGAATATGTACTGAACTGTGCAATCCACTAATAAAAGTTTCAATCAATCAATCAAAAAAACCTCGCCTCCCGAGTTCCTGCTGCATCATAAGAGAATGATCTGCGCAGTAAAATGTGACGCCAACGTGACAGGCTGGACACGATGTCTACCTTTTGTCAGTCTCACCTGCAATGGACGAATTAAAGGCCTACTGAAACCCACTACTACCCACCACGCAGTCTGATAGTTTATATATCAATGATGAAATATTAACATTGCAACACATGCCAATACGGCCTTTTTAGTTTACTAAATTACAATTTTAAATTTCCCGGGAGTTTCGTCTTGGAAACGTCATGTAATGATGACGTGCACGCAAGACCTCACGCGTTTTAGGCAGTATGAGCGGTACGCACACACACAGCTAAATGTCGTCTGCTTTAACGGCATAATTACACAGTATTTTGGACATCTGTGTTGCTGAATCTTTTGCAATTTGCTCAATTAATATTGGAGAAGTCACAGTAGAAAGATGGAGTTGGGAAGCTTTAGCCTTTAGCCACACAAACACACGGTGATTCCTTGTCTAAAAGTCCCGGGGGTGAAAATTTACTATAGAGCAGAGCGAACATGAATCCAGACCAAATGTCAACCAGCAGTTTTCGGTGAGAAAATTGTGGTTAAAAAGTCGCTTCTTACCGGAGAAAAGCTGAGCTTGCCCCGTCCATAGCTGCCGTCGACTCCCCTGAGACACTGCGCGTCAACACACCCGTGGAGACACCCTTCCGACTATCAGGTACTATTGAACTCACTAAAACACTAGCAACACAATAGAAACATAAGGGATTTACCAGAATTATCCTAGTAAATGTGTTTAAAAACATCGTAATCCGTCCCACTTTGCAATGGCGTTTTTTTTTTCAACTCGTAGTCCGTCGCTATCAATATCCTCAAACACGAATCTTTCATCCTCGCTCAAATTAATGGGGAAATTGTTGTTTTCTCGGTCTGAATAGCACTTTTTGTTGGAGGCTCCCATTAAAATCAATGTGAATATGTGAGGAGCCCCCACACTTGCGACGTCATCGTCTGCGACTTCCGGTAGAGGCAGGGCTTTTCTCTTAGGACCGAAAGTTGCGAACTTTATCGTGGATGTTCTCTACTAAATCCTTTCAGCAAAAATATGGCAATATCGCGAAATAATCAAGTATGACACATAGAATGGACCTGCTATCCCCGTTTAAATAAGAAAATCTCATTTCAGTAGGTCTTTAACTAACTGACTAATCGATCCCCATAGACCCTTGATTAACCAATTAGGTATGTTTTTAACTATTTCGACACATTTTACTGAAGTTAGACCAGGTCTGGGCAAATTAAGGTCTGGGGGCCGCATGCGGCCCATTAAGCTTTTCAATCTGGCCCGCCGGACATTCCCCCAAAAATCGCTTAGATCTTTAAGATGGAAACTGTAGCTGCCATTATGATGTGCAGTGATGTTTTCAAATGACCGTAAGTTTTGAACTATACAAAGTATTTCACTTGCTTGGAATCTGCGCTTCTGCATGATATACCAGCTACTATGGTAATGTACCGTATTTTTCGGAGTATAAGTCGCTCCGGAGTTTAAGTCGCACCTGCCGGAAATGCAAAATAAAGAAGGAAAAAGACATATATAAGTCGCACTGGAGTACAAGTCGCATTTTTGGGGGAAATGTATTTGATAAAACCCAACACCAAGAATAGACATTTGAAAGGCACTTTAAAATAAATAAAGAATAGTGAACAACAGGCTGAATAAGTGTACGTTATATGACGCATAAATAACCAACTGAGAAGGTGCCTGGTATGTTAACGTAACATATTATGGTAAGAGTCATTCAAATAAGTATAACATAGAACATGCTATACGTTTACCAAACAATCTGTCACTCCTAATCGATAAATCCCATGAAATCTTATACGTCTAGTCTCTTACGTGAATGAGCTAAATAATATTATTTGATATTTTACGGTAATGTGTTAATAATTTCACACATAAGTCGCTCCTGAGTATAAGTCGCACCACCGGCCAAACTATGAAAAAAACTGTGACTTATAGTCCGAAAAATACGGTAATTAGTTACTATGGTAATCTAAGTCAAAGTAGCTCAGACGAGGCACCAAGCAGTGTGGGTGTAGAGCGTTACCACCGAGTGTTTCCAGAGCGGCCAGCCTGAAATGCGGGTGTCAGGGACAGACGCGGAAGGAGAATTTTACAAGAAAGTTTGAAAGCTTAGTGATGTATCAAATATATTAGATTGTAGGTGGGTTTATTTTTTACCCTTCGCGTTCATATTTGGCTGTTTGTTGCATTTTTGCTGCGTTTCGCTTGATTGTAAAATAAGTCGATCAAATGTTGTCAATATTCAGTGTTTTATCATTCGTAGTTAATATTGTACATCCCACATAATTTTTTTTCATGTATGTTCTGGGTGTCTCATTCAGTAAAAAACATTTTTAAATTCCATTAAGTTTTTTAAGGTGGTCTGTCATTATTTTTTTTAGCTTTCAATCAGACATTATTGTGACATTATTTTTTATTACTCTTCCTAAAAATATATATGCCGGCCCCCAAACACATTTTTGTTTTTAAATTTGGCCCCAGAGTCAAAATAATTACCCAGGCTTGGTTTAGACAATGGTGTGCCATCTGGGCCAGCTAGGCCTTCTCTGCTGGCCTAACATAACCAGGAATCATGATCATAATTAAAGATACAAAATGTTTTTTAATTTACTTTCCCTAAATATCTAAAAGCATTCACATTCTCTTCATACAGTTGATAGAAAAATGCGATAGCCAATCAGATCAGGAGTTGTTGTCAGTAAGGCCTTCTAGATGGCCTCATGTTGAACGTGACATTTACGCGTCCTCTGATTGGATACTCATCGGGAACGTTAGCGGGTGAATTTGAGAACACATACAGTTGATAGACAGTTGCGATAGCCAATCAGATCACAAGTTGTTGACAATAGCCTATCTAGCTAGCCTGATGTTGACGAGACTGTGAATGGTCACTTGTCATTCCATAGTGAGTATCCATTCACAATTTTCAATGTAACATTCAATTGTTGCGCCGTAGCCAGACTGGGATAGCAAAGAAGGAGAACAAAACGTTGATTAGGTGACAGATATATATTTGCAAGGCTATTTTTCAAGAAGGATATTTAAAGAGAAACTACATCTTGTGAAACGATGACGGCCAAACCCCAAAGCTGACCCAGCTGTTCTGGCGGTGAAATGGGGAACGACGTCGAATAGGTCCTACCAATTGTGAGTTCAAATATTGTATTTTTTCACTTTTAATATGCTTTTTGCAATATTAATTTTGACAGTACCACATACGTTATGTTGTAATTGCTAATGCGTTTTGATTGATTTTTAAATGCGCCAGAATTTAATCCGTTTTGTACACTGATAATGTGTCTCAATGCTCAGTAGTGCGTAAATGTGTTCCTGTAAAGTATTTCTCCAGCAATGGTCATGTGGTGACATAAAAGATGGTATTTTTAGAGGTAATCCTTGAAGTCGAACATCACTGAAGGCCGAGGTGGGTAACACACAGCCTGCCACTGAGTTTTACATGTTTGCAATTTTTTGACAATTTAAATGCTGATTATGAACTTCAAAAGCAACTGATAGTTTACCCACTTCCTATAGTTAAAAATAAAACAACATACATTTATTAAAACATTTTTTATTGGAAAACTGCATTTGTTTTGGAATGTTGACCATTATCCACACTCCCTATATGAGACAAGAACACACACGTCTTTCCCTTAGTCGGATCATGTTTTGTTCATGTTTAGTATTTCCTTAGTTGTTGATTTTGTATTGTGTCTGCACGCGGGTTTGTTTTCATTTTTGCTTATTGTCACCTGCCTCTGATTAGTGGTTGGGACGCTCACCTGCTCCCGGTCACTAATAAGAGAGCTATTTATTCCTGCCTCTTGCCACACTCTGGCTGGCTGTTTTGTTTGCTACACGCAACACGTTACGTTGGTGGTCCTTGCTTCTTGTTTCTGTCCTAAGCTTTTCCAGAGCTCCCCGTGCCCTTGGTACGTTCCTGTTTTGTTATTCTTGCGTTTTTAAGGTACTAAATAATTCCTCCTACCTGCACAACGCTTCCTAACGTCCATCTGCATCTTGGGGAAATGACCAGCACAAAACCATGCGACCCCATCGTAACATTAGGTGCATTCTAAAAAGTGAACAACTGCTGGTATGAGGCAGCCAACAATCCAAGTATGATCTATTCTGCCAAAAAAGCCTTTTAAAAATCCTCAAACCTTCAACTTCATTTTATATTTATGCTTTTAGTATGTATGAGATCGGTAGGTTGTGAGTTCAAACCATACTTGCCAACCTTGAGACCTCCGATTTCAGAAGTTGTGGGGCGCGGGCGTGGTCAGGATGGGACGGGGGGTGTGGTTGGGGGCGTGGTTAAGAGGGGAGGATTTGATTGATTGAAACTTTTATTAGTAGATTGTACAGTTCAGTACATATTCCGTACAATTGACTACTAAATGGTAACACCCCAATAAGTTTTCAACTAGTTTAACTCGGGGTCCACTTTAATCAATTCATGATACAAATACATACTATCAGCATAATATCACACACGTTAATCATCATCGTATATATGTAATAGAGTGATCTATGTTGCCTGTTGCCATCTCCTGGTGAATGTTGGCTATAGTGTTATGGGGTTGGTTTTTGATAGGCCAACGATTTACGTGCGCAGGCAAGTGAGTGAGTCTGTTCTGAAGCCCACAGTAAAGAGACGTAACTTCATCACCTCGCCTGGTTATTGACTCCAACCCAATATATTACAATATACATTGAATTATTTACATTATTTACAATCCGGGGGGTGGGATGAGGAGCTTTGGTTGATATCAGTACTTCAGTCATCAACAATTGCATCAACAGAGAAATGGACATTGAAACAGTGTAGGTCTTACTTGGTAGGATATGTACAGCCAGCAGTGAACATAGTGAGTTCAGATAGCATAAGAACAAGTATATACATTAGAAATACATTTGATTATTTACATTAGGTTATTTACAATCCAGGGAGATAGGGATGTGAATAGATTGGGTATTAGTAAAGGGTTGAAGTTGCCTGGAGGTGTTGTGGTGCATGTACGGTAGATGGCAGTATTCTCCCGTTTAAGAGTGTCACAACAGTGACTGCTGTTGTTGTGTGTTGTTACCGCGCTGGGAAAACGTTAATAAAACTGCCTAACAATAAACCCACATAAGAAAACAAAAACTCCCCCTCGATCATTCTACAGTTATAACGTCATTGGGCAGACACGGGAAAGCAGACGTGAAAACAGGCTGTCCTCACTCATGCATGGAGCTGAAAGGGGCGTGGCCTCTAGCTCCGCCCGAATTACAGGAGATTTTCGGGAGAAAATTTGACCCGGGAGGTTTTCGGGAGGGACGCTGAATTTCGGGAGTCTCTCGGAAAATCTGGGAGGGTTGGCAAGTATGGTTCAAACCCTGGCCCAGTCATACCAAGGACTATTAAAATGGGACCCATTGCCTCCCTGCTTGGCACTCAGCATCAAGGGGTTGGAATTGGGGGTTAAATTACCAAAAATGATTCCCGGGTGCAGCCACTGCTGCTGCTCACTGCTCCCCTCACCCTCAGGGGGTGATCTGGGGTGATTGGTCAAATGCAGAGAATAATTTTGCCACACCTAGTGTGTGTGTGACAATCATGGGTACTTTAACTTTAATCTTGTAACATTTTTCATAAAATGTAATACAGTATTTTGGTCATTTTAAGCCTTGTATTACTTCTTTCAAGGTGCATTAATTTCACAGAGCACTTAGTAACGAACACTACTTCCTTCAACAACAGGGAAGAGACTACTTTCTGTGTTTGCTACCACCAATGGCAGACTTTGTGGGAGCGTTATGGTCACACTAATTCTAAACAATTCAAATAGGAACATAAACAGTGAGTTGCTGGTATGCCGACTGAAGACACTGTTGTATTTTTCACCACTTTTGCTGGTAAAAAACTGAATAATTTTTACCCCTCAGAAAGAAAGAAAAATTCCTAGCGATCTTGTCAGGTTTTTGCTGCGTTCTGTTTGTCGAAAGCACTGCAAAAAGTCAGTGTTCAAAAACAAGAAAAAAATATATACAAAAATGAGGGGTATTTTATTTGAACTAAGCAAAATTATCTTTTGCTATTTCTAGTTGAACAAGAAAATTTGACTATCCAAAACAAGTCAAATTAGATAACTACAATGAACCCAAAAATACCTTAAATAAGTATATTAAATAAGTATGAGACACTAGTTATTTAGGGCTATATAATTGATTGATATTCTCACTAATAATTTCTTGGTAGAAAAAATGTGGAAAAATATTCTTAAATTAAGTAAATGCTAGTGTCATTATCTTGACATAATGATACGCGTTTGGCATCATGATTTTTTTTTCTTGCTCGAAATTAGACATTATTACTTTAAAAAAGCAGTTTTATACTTGTGAGTGTTGATGACACGGCTTTGCAACACTTGATATTCTAGTTTCGAGCATGTTTTACTCAATATAGGTCATCAAATCTCAGCAACAATCTGTAATATCTTACTGAGATCATTTAGGACCAAAATCCTTAAAACAAGTAAAACACTCCGACATAAAATCTGCTGAATGAGAAGAATCATCTTATCAGATGTGGAAAAATATTCTTAAATTAAGTAAATGCTAGTGTCATTATCTTGACATAATGATACACGTTTGGCATCAGGATTTTTTTTTCTTGCTCGAAATTAGACATTATTACTTTAAAAAAGCAGTTTTATACTTGTGAGTGTTGATGACACAGCTTTGCAACAGTTGCTTTTCTAGTTTCGAGCATGTTTTACTCAATATAGGTCATCAAATCTCAGCAACAAGCTGTAATATCTTACTGAGATCATTTAGGACCAAAACCCTTAAAACAAGTAAAACACTCTGACATAAAATCTGCTGAATGAGAAGAATAATCTTATCAGACAGAAAATAAGCAAATATCACCCTTATTTGAGATAGTTAATCCAACTTAGATGTCAGTTTTTGCAGTGAGCCTTTTTGGATCAACTTGGTAGGGTTTGGATTTTCAAACTCGACCAACTTTTCAGCTGGTTTTCACACCCTTCTACTATACAGGTCAGAGTTTTGGTTTCTTATTTTCTTTCTTCCATTGGTTTATTCCGGACATGAACACACTTACTATTTAATACATCACTCAGTTTCAAATCATTTCACTTTACATCATGTCCGAAAAGGAGTAGGAAGAAGCAACGCTTATTTAATCCTACCCCTTTCCCACTTCAGAGCGTTTAAAAATATATAGAATCGTTTACTGACCTTTTTATAATAAAATAACATCTGTGAATTAGCACACAGAACAGTTTTGTAATATGTAATCAATTAATTCAGTCATTATTAACATACTGAGATGCAAAATATCTTTATTTTCAATAAGGTTGAAAGTATTTCTCGTAATTCTTCTTCTTTGTACTTTGTAAGCACTATTAATTTAAACAACCTCTTAAACTGGATCATATCAGTACAAGACAGGTTTTTAACCTGTCTTAACTCAAAAGCATAAATACAGCAGAAGCAGTTTAAGATCCGCCTTATATATTTGATGGTGGGTCGCAACCAATGGTATTAGCAGCTCGAGCTGGCTACTCGCGAGATTTGTCACTAAGCCGGAAAAGTAGTTTCTCTGTGTTAGCTCTGACAAAAAACATTGTCACTATATGCAAATAATCACATGTAAATGAATCGTTGTTGGTATTTATTTTTTTGTTTTTTTAGAGCCCTCTACAGGTGGATCAGATTAATCCCAATTGCCTGAATTGTTAGCCACCTTGTTTTTGTTTTTTTCCCAAAAAGGTGTTGTGGAGGGTGGCGTGGCCTGTGGGCCTGCAGCGAAGCAGGGTGTGGCAGCGAAATCAGCATCAGGTGCATAGATGGCCCACCTGGGCCTGGTTATCTGATCACCTGTTGCTCTTTTATAAGCAACAGCCAGGAGGAGAGACAGGGTGGAGTGGGAGTTGAAGCTGGTGGAGAGCGAGAGCAAGACGGACAGTCACGAAAAGACGAGTGCTGAAAAGCAACAGAGAGACTTTATTTGGAAAAATAAAACTTCATTATGAATCTGAACTGGGCTCTCGTGTCGATCCTTGGTGGTCCGAAGAACCCACTGGAGGGCAACCTCCACAGGTGTTTTTCCTTAAACCTTGACTTTTTTTTAACCTAACCGTCCTGCTGCATAATAATTTTTGTTTTTTTCAATATGCTTGCTGGACCAGAATAGGAGAGGGGTAGAAAGAAGGTGGAAAGAAAACAAAGAGGGGAAGGGGGTTGCTAAAGCTAAAATATATTGCCCCATTGTCTTTTAATAATCAATCACGTGGGTGAGTATGGAATTGGGCCGGGCCCTAAACCACTTCTAATTTTGCCAAAAGAGAGGGAGAATACGATGCTGGGGTGCAATTTGCATGATGGTAAATGGGTTATACTTGAATATAATAACATAGAATATCCATCCATACATTTTCTACCGCTTATTCGCTTTGGGGGCGCTGGTGCATATAAAGAACATTTATTGAAAAATAAAACTGTGTTCACAAATATGACCGAGGCTGTCATGTCCGTCATTGTTGGTCCAAGGAACCCTGAGGAGCAAGACCTCCACATAAACTTACTAAAGTTCATACCGCTGCATTCCATGTATTTACGGAATTTGGGAATTCCGAGTTCTCAGCTTGAACGCCTCATGGATATCCGACTGCAATTTACTCAACTGGCTGTATGGAATTGTGCCGGGCCCTAAACCACCTCTAATGTTGCCAAAAAAGAGGGAGAATACGATGCTGGGGTGCAATTAGCAGAATGGTAAATGGGTTGTACTTGTACAACGCTTTTCTACCTTGAAGGTGATCAAAGCGCTTGGACACTATTTTCACATTCACACACTGATGTCGGGAAATACCATGCAGGGCCCTAACCACGACCCGCCAGGAGCAAGGGTGAAGTGTCTTGCTCGAGGACACAACGGATGTGACTATGGCGGAAGCCGGGGATCGAACCAGGAACCCTCAGGTTGCTGGCACGGCCGCTCTACCAACTGAGCCACGCCGTGTCACATAATACCCGCTAACTTCTTCAATTCAGCAATAACAAAAAGCCACACCTTTTTTTTCTAAAGATTTATTTGTTGCAGCATTGTCCCATAAAGATGTTGAGGGATTTCTTTGATCTCTTTCTCACAATAGTCCAGTTTTGGAGTAAAAGATGAAAAAGTAGAGTAACTTTTTTCAAGTATCTTTTGAACAGCCTCTCATATCCGATCGCAGCACCTTCTAACCACAGCGCAGTGTATTGATCCCCAGGAGCCAAGTGAGCCAAGGTTCAGCCTTGCACCACTGCTTTGTACTTTGGCCAACACTTGTAATAAAGTCTTCTTTTTTCTGCATAAATCTCTAATACCTGTGTGTCATGTGTTTGCTTTGGTTAAGTTGAAGCATTGAACTTTATTTGCTTTCCTTTCACTTGGCCTGCCAGCTTTATTAAGTTTATTAAATTGCACCGTTTGTTTTCCAATTATGTCCAGGATGAGTTAATATTACGCTTTAAAGAAATCTACGTTCAAAGAACTCCGGCTTATTAGTGATTCCCAGAGCCCAAAAAAAGTCTGCGAGCGTTTTCTATTCGGGCTCCAGTACTCTGGAATGCCCTCCCGGTAACACTTAGAGATGCTCCCTCAGTAGAAGCATTTAAGTCCCATCTTAAAACTCATTTGCATACTCTAGCCTTTAAAATCAGGCCTGGGCAATTGTTTTGACTCAGGGGCCACATTTAGAGAAAAAAATGTGTCTGGGGGCCGGTATATCTACTTTTAGGGACACTGATACAAAACTTCAGAATGTCTGATTGAATGCTAAAAACGTTATGACAGACCGCCCTAAAAAAACGTAATGGAAATTTAAATTTTTCTATGAAGGATAAAACACTGAATATTGACAAAATATGAATGTCACACCACCTTTCGATTGACATATTTTACAATCAAGTGAAACGGAACAAAAATTCAACCAACAATGATAGATGACAAACGGTACAAAATAAACTCACCTACAATCTGATACATTTAGAACTTTGTTGTGAAAAGCTCCTTCCGCGTCTGTGGAGACGCTTCCCGCCCACACTGCTTAGTACCTCGTCTGAACTGCTGTGACGTAGAGTACCATAATAACTAATTAGATTACAATAGTAACTGGTATATCATGTTACAGTCTGTCTGTCTGTTTGTCTCTGTGTGTCTTTTGAAGAGTAGGCGTGTTTTGGGCGTAGGCTTGGCTCCAGCTCTTAGCCTGTCACAGCTGATCCCAGCTCCCTAATCACTCACCTGCCTGCCATCAACTCAACACCTGCAGTCTACAAATGTTTTGACTTCACTCGGCCTGATCGCCAGATCGTTTCACCTTTCTACATGTGTTACCTACCTGCCGTGTGTGCCCTGCCTCAGCCTGCTAGTCTTCGCTAGCTAGCCTCAGCCTCCTGGCCTCAGCCTGCTAACCACAGCCTGCTAGCCACAGCCTGCTAGCCACAGCCTGCTAACCTTGGCCTGCTAGCCTCGGCCTGCTAGCCACAGCCTGCTAGTCACAGCCTGCTAGCCACAGCCTGCTAGCCACAGCCTGATAACCACAGGCTGCTAGCCACAGCCTGCTAGCCTCAGCCTGCCAGCCACGGCCTGCTAGCCACGGCCTGCTAACCTCGGCCTGCTAGCCACAGCCTGCTAGCCACAGCCTGCTAACCTCAGCCTGCTAGCCACAGCCTGCTAACCTCGGCCTGCAAGCCACGGCCTGCTGGCCTCAGCCTGCTAGCCTAAGCCTGCAAACCTCGGCCTCCTGGCCTCAGCCTGCTAACCACAGCCTGCTAGCCACAGCCTGCTAGCCACAGCCTGCTAACCTTGGCCTGCTAGCCTCGGCCTGCTAGCCACAGCCTGCTAGTCACAGCCTGCTAGCCACAGCCTGCTAGCCACAGCCTGATAACCACAGGCTGCTAGCCACAGCCTGCTAGCCTCAGCCTGCCAGCCACGGCCTGCTAGCCACGGCCTGCTAACCTCGGCCTGCTAGCCACAGCCTGCTAACCTCAGCCTGCTAGCCACAGCCTGCTAACCTCGGCCTGCAAGCCACGGCCTGCTGGCCTCAGCCTGCTAGCCACAGCCTGCTAACCTCGGCCTGCAAGCCACGGCCTGCTGGCCTCAGCCTGCTAGCCACAGCCTGCTAGCCAGAGTCTGCTAACCTTGGCCTCCTGGCCTTAGCCTGCTAGCCACAGCCTGCTAGCCACAGCCTGCTAGCCACAGCCTGCTAGCCTCGGCCTGCTAGCCTCAGCCTGCTAGCCACAGCCTGCTAACCTCGTCCTCCTGGCCTCAGCCTGCTAGCCACAGCCTGCTAGCCACAGCCTGCTAGCCACAGCCTGCTAACCTTGGCCTGCTAGCCACAGCATGCTAACTTCGGCCTGCTAACCTCGGCCTGCAAGCCACGGCCTGCTGGCCTCAGCCTGCTAGCCACAGCCTGCTAGCCTCAGCCTGCTAGCCTCGGCCTGCTAACCACAGCCTGCTAGCCACAGCCTGCTAACCTCGGCCTCCTGGCCTCAGCCTGCTAGCCACAGCCTGCTAGCCACAGCCTGCTAACCTTGGCCTGCTAGCCTCGGCCTGCTAGCCACAGCCTGCTAGTCACAGCCTGCTAGCCACAGCCTGCTAGCCACAGCCTGCTAGCCACAGCCTGCTAGCCATGCCTGCTAGCCACAGCCTGCTAGCCACAGCCTGCTAGCCACAGCCTGCCAACCTCGGCCTGCTAGCCACAGCCTGCTAACCTCAGCCTGTTAGCCACAGCCGGCTAGCAACTACCTGCTAGCCACGGCCTGCTAGCCTCAGCCTGCTAGCCACAGCCTGCTAGCCTAAGCCTGCTAGCCACATCCTGCTAGCCTAAGCCTGCTAGCCACAGCCTGCTAGCCACAGCCTGCTAGCCACGGCCTGCTAACCTTGGCCTGATAACCACAGCCTGATAACCACAGCCTGCTAGCCACAGCCTGCTAGCCTCGGCCTGCTAGCCACAGCCTGCTAACCTCAGCCTGTTAGCCACAGCCGGCTAGCAACAGCCTGCTAGCCACAGCCTGCTAACCTCGGCTTGCTAGCCTCGGCCTGCTAGCCTCGGCCTACTAGCCACGGCCTGCTAGCCACAGCCTGCTAGCCTCAGCCTGCTAGCCACAGCCTAGTAGCCACAGCCTAGTAGCCACAGCCTGCTAACCTCGGCCTGCTAGCCACATTGATTGATTGATTGATACTTTTATTAGTAGATTGCACAGTACAGTACATATTCCGTACAATTGACCACTAAATGGTAACACCCGAATAAGTTTTTCAACTTGTTTAAGTCGGGGTCCACGTTAATCAATTCATGGTACAAAGCCTGCTAGCCTGCTAGCCATAGCCTACTAGCCATAGCCTGCTAGCCTCAGTGTGCTCTCCTGGACTGCAAAGCCAAGGACTATAAGCTCCCTCCTTTCCCTCAGATTTTATTAATAATAACCCCTTGAACTCTAATTCAGCTTGTCTTTTTTGCATTTGGGCCCACCAGTTTTACCCACCGTGACATATCATCCAAAAGCGCAGATTCCAACCATTGAAATGCTTTGTATAGTTGAAGACTTACGGTCATTAGAAAACATCACTACACATCATAATGGCAGCTACACTTTTCATTTTAAAGATCTAAATAAAATATTTGGGAATGTCCGCCGGGCCAGATTGAAAAGCTTAACGGGCCGCATGTGGCCCCCGGGCCTTAGTTTGCCCAGGTCTGCTTTAAATAGACCATCCTTTTTAGACCAGTTGATCTGCCGTTTCTTTTCTTTTCTGCTCCCTTGTGGGGGGGGCACAGGTCCGGTGGTCATAGATGAAGTGTTGGCTGTCCAGAGTCGGGATCCGGGGTGGACCGCTCACCTGGGCATCGGTTGGGGACATCTCTGCGCTGCTGACCTGTCTCCGCTCGGGATGACTGCCTGCTGGCCCCACTATGGACTGGACTCTCACTATTATGTTAGATCCAGTATGGGCTGGACTTTCACAATATTATGGTAAACCAGGGGTCGGCAACTTTTACCACTCAAAGAACCATTTTGACCCATTTCACAAAATAAAGAAGACAATGGGAACCGCAACCATTCTCACGAATATCTGCTTATGGTCACCCAGATAACAATAATTAGGGCGTGCTTTTAAACCATTGCCTTTGACACCTTCTACAACATGTACAAACAGCTTGCCAGTCCAGTATCATGTTGTATGTGGTTTCCGCAGATACACGTACGAGATTGCAAGGCATGCTGAAGGTTGTGATATAAACAACTTTAACAATCTTACTAATATGCGCCACACTGTGAACCCACACCAAACAAGAATGACAAACACATTTCGGGAGAACATCCTCACATTAACACATTATAAACGCAACATAACAATTACCCAGAATCCCGTGCATTCATGACTCTTCCAGACTATATTATACACACCCGCTAGAACCAAACCAACCCCCCACCCCCCCTCCGTGCGTCGGTTGAGGTGGGCGGGGTTGAGGGTGCGGGGGTGTATAATATATCCTGGAATAGTCATGGATGCACGGGATTCTGGATAATCGTTATGTTGTGTTTATAATCTGTTACTGTGAGGATGTTCTCCCGAAATGTGTTTGTCATTCTGGTTTGGTGTGGGTTCACAGTGTGGCGCATATTAGTAAGATTGTTACAGTTGTTTATATCACAAACATCAGTGTAACCTGTATCGCCCAGTATGCCTTGCAATCTCGTACGTGTGACGATAGAAGCAGCGAAATGCGCTCCTTTCCGGCCGGCACGCAGATAGCATAGCATAGCATGGTGTAAAGGCGGGCGCAATGGCATGTTGTAGAGGACGTAAAAAGTAAATCCATTAAAAATAAATCCATCACGGCACGCCCTCAATATTGTAGTCCGAGTGAAAATCGGAGAATGTTGACCCCGGGTGATGTCCGGTAGAAGCCCTGAAATCCGGAATCCCCCCGTAACAATCGGGGGGTTGGCGATTATGCAGCTGAGCCACATCAGCGTGGCCAAAGAGCGGCATGCAGCTCCGGAGCCGCGGGTTGCCGACCCCTGTGCTAGACCCACTCGACGTCCATTGCACCCTCTAGAGGGGTCCTGTCCAAGGTTTCTCATTGTCATCCCACTGGGTTGAGTTTTTCCTTGCCCTGATGTGGGATCTGAACCGAGGATGTCGTTGTGGCTTGTGCAGCCCTTTGAGACCCTTGTGTTTTAGGGCTATACAATTAAACATTTGATTGATTGAGATTGAATGAAGCCACATGTTTTGGATTTGAACTCAGCAGAATAAGTGAGCAAACACATGACATACATACTATAGTACTTGTTGGAATTAAGTTGTGATTTATAGTTCATTGAGTAAATCATTTCCTTGAGCGTGCACGCTCATCTTTATGTTCGCCGAGCCGCCGACACTCTCAGGATGCACTGAAGCTGTCGGGCAGGCCTCTCAGAAGGTTTACGTGCTGTCAAATATGCCAGGCATGCAGCCGACATAGTCTGGGGCGGAACTGGACTTCCCAGAGGGAGTCCTGCTCAACCTCGGATGTATTAATACACGCAGCGTTCAATCGGCTCACACATAATTATGAATGGCTGCAGTGTGAATGTGTGGAGTGGATTTCAGGCGAGGGGAAGGGCTTTTGTAATGTGTTGCGATGCCTGATGGGGATTGTAATGCATCGAACTGTGGGCATCATAATTATCGCAAATCATTCAGGGGCGGCTAACTTTGTATTAATGCCTCGAGTGTGACACACATGGTTTGAAATATTAATGTCATAATGAATGCTCATTGGTTGTTAAATCCCAAGCACACATTAACACGGTTGATTCAATATGGCAGACAACAGAGATTACTTTCAAACAGACCGCGTATTAATTCACACTCACTTTATTGACAGTGTGAAGTTGCACTGTGGGGACTGTAGGGGGGTTGTGTAGCCTAAACACAATCTCTTGCTTTTACAAAACCCAAAACCAGTAAAGTTGGCACGTTGTGTAATTCGTAAATTAAAACAGAATACAGTATTTATAAATACTGTTCAACTTATATTCAATTGAATAGACTGCAGAGACAATATATTTAATGTTCAAACTGAGAAACCAATTTTTTTTTGAAAATAATCAAGAACTTAGAATTTAATGGAAGAAACGAATTGCAAAAAAAGTTGGCACAGGGGCATTTTTACTACTGTGTTACATGGCCTTTCCTTTTAACAACACTCAGTTAACGTTTGGGAATTGTGGAGACCAATTTTTGAAGCTTTTCAGGTAGAATTATTTCCCAATCTTGCATGATAAACAGCTTAAGTTGTTCAACAGTCCGGGGTCTTCTTTGTAGTATTTTACACTTCATAATGCACCACACAATTTCAATGGGAGACAGGTTTTGGACTACAGGCAGGCCAGTCTAGTACCCGCACTCTTTTACTATGAAGCCGCACTGTTGTAACACGTGGGTTGGCATTGTCTTGCTGAAATAAGCAGGGGTGTCCGTGATAACGTTGCTTGAAAGGCAACGTATGTTGCTCCAAAACCTGTATGTACCTTTCAGCATTAATGGTTACCCATGCCTTGGGCACTAATACACCCTCATACCATCACAGATACTGGCTATTGAACTTTGTGGCTATAACAATCCGGATCGTTCTTTTCCTCTTTGGTCTGAAGGACACAAAGTCCAAAGTTTCCAGAAAACATTTTGAAATGTAGTCTCGTCAGACCACAGAACACTTTTCCACTTTGCATCAGACCATCTTAGATGAGCTTGGGCCCAGCCAAGCCAATAGCATTTCTGGGTGTTGTTGATACATGGCTTTCACTTTGCATAGTAGAGTTTAAACTTGCACTTACAGATGTAGCGACCAACTGTTGTCACTGACAGTGGTTGTCTGAAGTGTTCCTGAGCCCATGTGGTGATATTCTTTACACACTGATGTCGCTTTTTGATGCAGTACCACCTGAGGGATCGAAGGTCCATAATATCATCGCTTAGGTGCAGTGATTTCTCCAGATTTTCTGAACCTTTTGATTATATTACGGACCGTAGATGCTGAAATCCCTAAAGTCCTTGCAATAGCTCGTTGAGAAATGTTGTTCTTAAACTGTTTACCTGTGGGATGTTCCAAATAAGTGTTTGATAAGCATTCCTCAAATTTCTCAGTATTTTTTTCCACTTGTGCCAGCTATTTTGAAGCATGTTGCAGGGATCAAATTCCAAATGAGCTAATATTTGCAAAAAATAAAAACGTTTTCCAGTTGGAACGGTAAGTATCTTGTCTTTACAGTGTATTCAATTGAATATAGGTTTTAAAGGATTTGTAAATCATTGTATTTTTTTTTTACGATTTGCACATGCCAACTTCACTGATTTTTTGTAATACAGTCTTGTACTGTTGCTTTATCTGCGATTACTGCAACATCGCCTTGCTTACCACTGGCATGTTCACAATCAAATGTTTTTAAAGTACGCATGTTGTGTGAAATTTAATTTTGACTGTCAGCTGTGACTGTAATGTTGTGTCGTCAAATGAAGTGTCACTTTAAAAACAATTAAACATCCATCCAACCATTTTCAGGAGTCTATCCGAGCTGACTTTGGACTGGTCACCAGCCAATACATGAATAACATCAATCAAATATTAACATTTAGATTTTAGTTTTTAGTTTTTAGATTTAGATTTATATTTATTGGTCCCGTGGGGAAATTCATTTTCACTGCCGTACATTTAAACATATAGAAATTGCACATCACAAAACAAAAATAACAAAAAGACATCATACATGACCAACACATTTACAGGCTTTATCAGACGGGTCTGCAGCTATAGCTGCAGGGATAAGGCTTTTCCTGAGGCGGGCCCCCGGAATTTGATTGTTCTGTACCTGCGCCCTGATGGTAGTGGGATTATGTATTTGTGTAGCGGGTGACTGATATCCTGGAATATTGTGTTTGCCAGTCGAGTGTGTGTGTCCATGCTAAAGGAAATGGCAGGCTGTCTGCTTTTAATAGATTTATTACAATCTTTGGCAAGCTAGGTAATGTTTGCTGTGGTCTGGAAAACATGGGACACAAACAATCAGAAATGCAGCCAATATTACATACAGAAAAGACATGCAAAACTAAATTATATGCAAAGAGGATAAAGGTAAAGGATATTAAATGTGCTGAAATATACCTACAAACGAGGCATAATGATGCAATATGTACATACAGCTAGCCTAAATAGCATGTTAGCATTGATTAGCTTACAGTCATGCACTGACCAAATATGCCTGATTAGCACTCCAACAAGTCAATAACATCAACAAAGCTCACCTTTGTACATTCACGCACAGCATAAAACTTTTGGTGGACAAAATGAGACAAAGGAGTTGAAGATTTTACATGTAAACAAACTGTTGCATCACAGTACACACTATGGTGAGTTCAAAAACCCCCCAAAAATTTGTAGGACAAAACGATGTTCACCAAATACAATCATTGGTGAAGCATACACACAAACATATTAAATAGTGGGCTGTCTAGCAATTGGGAAAGTTTGTGTCATGTTTGTCCTCAAACAAAAAACATACTAAAACAAAACAATTATTTTTTTCCCCTATCTTTTTCCATTTCCAGTCCTTTTTAAAAAAAAAAAAAATGCTCCGGGGAGTCACTACGGCAGCGCTAAAGAGCCTTGGGTGTTTTTGTGTTCAAGGTACATACAGACCTCCTTGGATGAGTTTGACGTGGAAGAAATTGTGATTTTTTTTCACCTCAGTCCCCATTAAAACACAGAAATTGTTTGCAAATTTTCTAAAGATACAGATCAAAATCTAATGTATGAGTGTTATAGTTGGTGTTCAAAATAAGATAATATAGGGATTATGTTGTTTGTGACATACTATTTCCACCGATATAATTTAATATGCAAGAATCTTGCCCGACTACCCTCAAGCAAAAATGGCTGAAATGAGCCAAAACATATATATACATTTTTATCATATAACCGCTTATTATAAGGAGACCATATAATGCTGACAACATTGGCACGTATTTCAAAGTTCTGGACGTAAACATGATTAGGATTTTAGACCTGTTTTTTACAGGTTTCACCACATATTAGAACACTCACTTTTGGACCCAGTATTCTATTTGCATCCTCTTTTACTGATATTTTCCGAAAGATTCTTTGGGAACTGCAGAAAGAGCATGAATAAACACAGACTATGGTGTCTATGGAAGAGCACGGAAGTCGGAAATTGCGATACATGTATGTTTTCATTTTTGCTCATTATGTTAACTGTCACGCTTTGATAAAAGGATTGGACTCAGATGCAGAGTTGGGACTTTAGACAGGCTTTTATTTTGACAATTTCCTTTTACCTCCCAAGTCAAGAAAAACCATTATCTATAATCACAAAAATAACTACTCGGCGAAAAGGTTCCAGAAAAAGAAGGAACAACCGAAAATCACCCCGAACGGAGGAAAACACAAAAGTAAAGACGAACTATAAACAGTATTTAACAAAAAACGCTCCAACAGGAGGACCAAAACAACATCTATGAAAATATCTACACTATCTAATCTAATAAAGTATTTAACAAAAATAGTCACTCAAAAAGTTGAGGAATGAATGAAAAACTTTTAACTGAAACTTACCACTGCGGCTGAATAACTAAATAATCAAAATCACTCTGCTGAGGAGGAAGAAAGGAAAACTCAAAATACTCATAAAGGGGTTCAGGATCAAGGGACATAAGCACAAGACAAGGCAAGGCATGGACAAAGACATGGACGCTAGAGAGCACAAATAAACGAGACAATCCGGCACAGAACAAAGGAAGGAGTGAGCTTATAAACACATGAAGGTAATAGGGAACAGCTGGAAACAATCAGAGAACAGGGATGACGTCAGACTGATGACACAAAAGGAAGGGCAAGTGACCTGAAACGAGAGGAGAGTTAATTTTCAAATTAAAACCATAAGACAAAAAAAACCAAAACAAGACATCCCTCACCGTGGTGTGACAGTTTCCCCCCCTTCTAGGGCCGACTCCTGACGGCCCAGATTGTCCAGAATGGTCCCCATGGAAGTCTTCAATGAGGGTGGAGTCCATGATATAATGAGAAGGCACCCACTGTCTCTCCTCCGGCCCGTACCCCTCCCAGTCTACCAAGTACTGTCTTCCCCGACCCCGACTGCGAACAGCTAACAACTTCTTGACCTTGTAGACAGGGCCGCCCCCAATCATCTCGGGTGGTGGAGGGGACGTGGTGCTTGGAACCAGTGGGCTCTCTTTGACAGGTTTTACTCGACTGACATGGAAGGTCGGGTGAACACGCAGGGACCTAGGCAGACGGAGTCGTATTGCTGAGGGCCCGATGATCTTGGTAATGGGGTATGGACCTACAAATCGTGGTGCTAGTTTCTTTGAGGGAACTTTGAGATGCATGTCCTTGGCTGAGAGCCATACTTTCTGCCCGGGCTGATATGTAGGGGCGGGTCGCCTCTTGCGATCTGCTGCCTTCTTAACTCGGTCTCCTTGCTGGACCAGCACCTGACGAGCTGCTGCCCAGATGCGTCTGCAGCGTCGGACCATGGCATGTGCCGAGGGGACCGACACTTCCAGCTCATTGTCTGGAAAGACTGGAGGTTGAAAACCATATGCACATTTAAAAGGAGAAAACCCTGTGGCAGATGTAGGTAACGAATTGTGCGCATACTCAACCCAGAACAGGTGTTTGCTCCATGTAGGGGGATTTTGGGACACCAGGCACCGGAGGCAGTTTTCCAGTTGTTGATTGAGGCGTTCGGTCTGGCCGTTGGCCTCCGGGTGATAACCTGAGGTCAGGCTGGCCTTAGCTCCGATGAGCCTGCAGAACTCCTTCCAAAAACGTGATACAAACTGGGGCCCCCGGTCGGAGACAATGTCTTTAGGGAAGCCGTGAATCTTAAAAACAATGTTTATCATGATTTCAGCTGTCTCCTTGGCGGAGGGCAGCTTAGGCAAGGCGATGAATCTCACCATTTTGGTGAAACGGTCCACCACTGTGAGGACGGTGGTGTTACCTTGAGAGACCGGGAGACCCGTGACGAAGTCCATGGAGATGTCAGACCAAGGTCTGGAAGGAATGGGTAGGGGCTGCAATAGGCCCATACGGGATCCAGAGGACGTCTTGTTCCGGGCGCGGACCGAACATGCCTCCACGTACTCCCGTACCTCCGGCTCCATGGATGGCCACCAAAACCGCCGAGAGATGGCGAACATCGTTCTCCGAACTCCCGGGTGGCATGAAAGCAGGGAGGTGTGAGCCCAGTGGATCACCTGTGGGCACCATTCAACTGGGACGAACAAGCGATTATCTGGGCACCCACTAGGTGGCGGGACTCCACCATTTGCCTGCTTTACCTCATCTTCTATTTGCCAGGTGACTACTCCAACCACACGGGTAAGTGGAAGGATAGTTTCAGGTTCCTTGGCAACAGGCTCGGGGTCAAACATTCGAGACAGGGCGTCTGGCTTGACGTTTCGGGACCCCGGCCTGTATGAGAGAGAAAAAGAGAAGCGGTTGAAAAAGAGCGCCCACCTGGCCTGGCGAGAATTGAGTCTCTTAGCTTTTTTGATATACTCAAGATTTTTATGGTCAGTCCAGACAATGAACGGAAAACCGGCCCCCTCTAGCCAGTGCCTCCACTCCTCCAGAGCGATCTTGACCACCAACAGCTCACGTTTCCCGACATCATAGCTCCTCTCAGCCATAGATAAGCGTCTTGAGAGGAAGGCACAGGGATGCATTTTACCATCCTTCTCCGAGCGTTGGGAGAGGATGGCTCGATTCCTTCGCCGGAGGCATCCACCTCCACCACAAACTGGCATTGGGGGTCTGGCATAGTGAGGAAGGGAGCTGAAGTGAAGCGATGCTTGAGGTTTTGGAACGCCCTTTCGGCCTCTGGAGACCAGCGGAACTGCACCTGGGTGGAAGTGAGAGCATGCAGAGGGGCAGCTATTTTGCTAAATCTCTGATGAATCTTCTGTAAAAATTAGCAAACCCCAAGAACTGTTGAAGCCTCTTCCGGCTATCAGGAGTAGCCCAGTCGGCTACGGCGCTAACTTTAGCCGAGTCCATCTTAACTCCTCCAGGAGCTACAATAAACCCCAAGAAGGAGATAGTGTTGGCATGAAACTCACTCTTTTCGGCTTTGACAAATAGCTGGTTCTCCAGTAGCCTTTTAAGGACCTTTGTCGCGTGGACCTTGTGAGTCTCAATGTCTGTAGAATAAATTAAAATGTCATCAAGGTACACAAATACAAAATGGTCTAGGAAGTCTCTTAGCACATCATTTATCATGGCTTGAAATACAGCAGGAGCATTGGTGAGTCCAAATGGCATAACTAGATACTCATAGTGTCCACTGGGAGTGTTAAAACCAGTCTTCCACTCATCCCCCTCCCTTATGCGGATGAGATGATAGGCATCACGAAGGTCAAGTTTAGTAAATACCTTGGCTTGCTTGAGTTGGTCAAACACAGAGTTCATTTGAGGGAGAGGGTACCGGTTTTTTATGGTGATGTTGTTCAGTGGGCTGTAGTCGATGCATGGTCTCAGGGTTCCATCTTTCTTGTCCACGAAGAAGAATCCGGCCCCTGCCGGTGATGAGGAGGGGCGGATTAGGCCCGCTCTTAAGGAGTCTGTGAGGTACTCCTTCATGGCCGCCCTCTCAGGACCAGAAACGGAGTACAGGCGACCTTTGGGAATGTTGGATCCTGGGATCAGATTAATGGCGCAGTCATATGGGCGGTGTGGGGGAAGAGACATGGCCTTGGTCTTGCTGAAGACCTCTCGTAGCTGGTGGTAACAGGTTGGTACCGAATTCAGGTCCGGGTATGTGGCGGGGTTTGTAGAAAACAAATTAAGTTGTGCTACAACCTTATTTTGGGTAGCACTGGTGAGACACTTATTAACACAGTCCTTTCCCCATGTTTTGATTTCACCTGACCTCCAGTCTATCTGGGGGTTGTGGTGAAAAAGCCACGGTTGTCCCAAAATCACAGTGTGCGAAGAGGTTTTGAACAGATACAAGGAAATCTTTTCTTCATGGTCCTTTATGCATATACTGATGGGTTCTGTGATGTGGGTAGTAATGAACAGTTCCTTACCATCAAGACCTCTAGCTCTAATGGGTCGAGCTAATGGCTCAGACTTTATACCTAATTTAGCAGCCAGACCCCAGTCCATTAAACTCTCATCTGCCCCTGAGTCAATGAGTGCCCCAATGTCTGTGACAGTGTGATGTTTTACCTTGATTTTTGTGAGGGTACGCGTAATGGGAGTGGAAGCAGTTAGTTGACTCACTCTTATTGGTCGTTTAACCGGACAGCTGGCGACGAGGTGGCCCGGCTCCCCGCAGTAAAAACACCGCCCTTCCAGCTGTCGTCTCTGGCGCTCCTCCTGCGTCAGCCGTGCTCTCCCCAACTGCATGGGATCATCACCTTCATCCAGGGGGCTGGGATGACTCGCCACGGGGAACGCGGGGTAGGAAGCCGGTCCGTGCTGTGTCTGGGAATGCGACGCTCCTCCCGTAGCTGTGGGCTTGACGCTCCAATGTCGCCTGAGTTGGGTGAGCCTGTTGTCGGTGCGGATGGCGAGGGCGATAAACTCGTCCAATCCGGCAGGTAAATCTAATGGAATTAGTAAATCCTGAATTGGTGTGGCCAGTCCCTTTAAAAAAGTGTCATAAAGGGCCACTGAGTTCCACCCGCTCTCCGCCGATAGCGTGCGGAATCGGATGGCATAATCACACACAGAGTAGCGTCCTTGCCTCAGTCTGCTTAGCTCCTGTGCTTTCTCCAGATCGTCTGTGACCGGATCGAAAGTCATTTTCAGGGCAGTCTGGAAGTCTGTGAGGGAGTTGCAAATAGCCGAGTTCCGGCCCCACTCGGCAGAAGCCCAGGCCTTGGCTCTCCCCGTCAGATGGGAGATCATAAAAGCGATTTTCGCTCGCTCCGTGGGGAAAGCGTGAGGAGTGAATTCAAAATGAATTGAACAATCTATCAAGAAAGCTTTGCATTGTCCTGATTCACCTGAATAGTGAGGTGGAGGTGCCAATTTACTTCCGGGTCCGGCGGATGACGTAGGTGGTGCAGGAGCAGGTACGGGAGCCGATGCGGTGGGTTGCGGAAGTCGCAAGACCATCTCCTGTATCTGGGAGGTAAGGCGACTCATATGTTCGGCCATCGCCTTCTGAAACTCCTCTTGGCGTGACAGACGGGCTTCCTGATCGTGCATGACCGTGGATAAATCTGCTGGGTCCATTCTGGCCGGATTGTGATGTCACGCTTTGATAAAAGGATTGGACTCAGATGCAGAGTTGGGACTTTAGACAGGCTTTTATTTTGACAATTTCCTTTTACCTCCCAAGTCAAGAAAAACCATTATCTATAATAACAAAAATTACTACTCAGCGAAAAGGTTCCAGAAAAAGAAGGAACAACCGAAAATCACTCCGAACGGAGGAAAACACAAAAGTAAAGACGAACTATAAACAGTATTTAACAAAAAACGCTCCAACAGGAGGAACAAAACAACATCTATGAAAATATCTACACTATCTAATCTAATAAAGTATTTAACAAAAATAGTCACTCAAAAAGTTGAGGAATGAATGAAAAACTTTTAACTGAAACTTACCACTGCGGCTGAATAACTAAATAATCAAAATCACTCTGCTGAGGAGGAAGAAAGGAAAACTCAAAATACTCATAAAGGGGTTCAGGACATAAGCACAAGACAAGGCAAGGCATGGACAGAGACATGGACGCTAGAGAGCACAAATAAACGAGACAATCTGGCACAGAACAAAGGAAGGAGTGAGCTTATAAACACATGAAGGTAATAGGGAACAGCTGGAAACAATCAGAGAACAGGGATGACGGCAGACTGATGACACAAAAGGAAAGGCAAGTGACCTGAAACGAGAGGAGAGTTACTTTTCAAATTAAAACCATAAGACAAAAAAAACCAAATCAATACATCCCTCACCGCGGTGTGACAGTTAACCATATCAGTTTTAATCATTGACAAGGGCAACACAAACATGCAATTAAAGGGGAACATTATCACAATTTCTAAAGGGTTAAAACCAATAAAAATCAGTTCCCAGTGTTTTATTTATTTATTTTTCAGTTTTTCTCAAAATTTTACCCATCACGCAATATCCCGAAAAACGGCTTCAAAGTGCCTGATTTTCACCATCGCTATATCCACCCGTCCATTATCCTGACATCACAGCGTGAAACCACCAGAAACAAACATGGCGGATAGCAGAGAAAGGTATAGCGATAGTAGCTCGGATTCAGACTCGGATTTCAGCGGCGTAGGCGATTAAACAGATTACACATGTATTGAAACGGATGGTTGGAGTGTGGAGGCAGGTAGCGGAAACTAAATTGAAGAAGAAACTGAAGCTATTGAGCCATATCGCTTTGAACCTTATACAAGCGAAACCCACGAAAACGACACGACAAACACCGACACGGAAGGAAGCGAGGAAGAATTTGGCGATCACCTTCTAACCAACGATTGGTATGTGTTTGTTTGGCATTAAATGTGGGTCGAGGGAAAGATGCAATAATGATGCAATATGTACATACAGCTAGCCTAAATAGCATGTTAGCATCGATTAGCTTCCAGTCATGCCGTGACTAAATATGTCTGATTAGCACACTCCACATAAGTCAATAACATCAACAAAACTCACCTTTGTGCATTAATGCACAACATTATAAGTTTGGTGGACAAAATGAGACAGATAAGAAGTGGCATAAATCACGTCTTAGCCAAGACATCCAGGGGGTTTACCTCGCTCGTCTGCGGGAACAGACTTCCGTCATCGCTTGCCGTGCTCCCGAGGTCTGTCGTCCCTGAATAGCTCACGCACTCCGGCGGATTCAGTGGTGGTCTATTTTCCAATCATGCAGATTTCTTTGACTTTTTCGTTGGAAATGCATCTGCTTTGAGTGTCGCAGGATATCCACACATTCTTGCCATCGCTGTCGTAGCATAGCTGTCGTCGGTAAAGTGTGCGGAACAAACAAGGGACTTTCGCATCTTTTGGCCACTGGTGCCACTTGAATCAGTCTCTGTTCGTGTTGTTACACCCTCCGACAACACACCGACGAGGCATGATGTCTCCAAGGTATGGGAAATCAGTCGAAAAAACGGATAATAACAGAGCTGATTTGACTTGGTGCGTGTAATGAGATTGAGAAAATGGCGGATTGCTTCATGTTGACACGTCCGGGGTGAAAGGTCATCGCTCCGACAGGCTATCAATTGAAAGGCGTTTAAATTGCCAAATTCACCCATTTAGAGTTCGGAAATCGGTTAAAAAAACATATTGTCTTTTTTCTGCAACATCAAGGTATATATTGACGCTTACATAGGTCTGGTGATAATTTTCCCCTTTAAGTGTTCAGATAGTAATAGGTTTACACGTATATATATATATATATATATATATATATATATATATATATATATATATATATATATATATATATATATATATATATATATATATATATATATATATATATATATATATATATATATATATATATATATATATATAATTCATTATTATATGAGCAGACTCTTCTTCCTGAGGAAGCTTAGGTCCTTTGATGTGTGCAGCAAGCTGTTGGAGATCTTTTTTCAGTCTGTTGTGGCTACTGCCCTGTACTTTGCAGTGGTTTGTTGGGGGAGCAGCACCAGCAAAAGGGTCTTCAACCTGATTGATAAACTTATCCTGAAAGCCGGCCAAACTATTGGCACGAGGTTGGAAGCGTTTGTGTAAGTGAGGGACAGGAGGATACTGGACAAAATGTTCACCATCATGGACAATCCTGCCCACCCACTCCACCAGACAATTGATCCTGTTATGTCTCACATTCTGTATTGTGTTTTGGAAAAAAGGTTGTCATAAAGGTTGTCATAAACGTTACTTGATTAACTTGATTAAACATAATACTAAAGAAAACACATTTTATGCGTATGTAAATTTATTTAGTCATAAACATTAATTCACTTTCTTCTTTCCCTCTTGGATCTAATTGAGCTCATACTCCAACAGGCTCCTTCGGCTTTGTTCCCACAGTGTTCGATTCAAGAACTCCTTCATTCCGCACTCCATTCAGCTGTATAATCACTCATACAGCAATAGATGATATCTGTCTATTACCTGACACCTTCTATGTTAGCTACTTCTCTTTGTTTATGATGTATATCTATGTTGGATCTACTCTCTATTTTATGTTTCTTCTCTTTTTTTTTATTGCTCCAGCTGTTACATATACTGTAATATTGTACATGGTAATTGATATTTGTTGTATTTTGTATATATTATAAAAATATAATATAATAAAGCAATATATATCATATACCGTATGTCAATATTACAAATATGTTATATTTTATATTGCTACCAAGGTACATTTTTAGTCTACTTAATACTTACATTGTCCAGGGTGTACGGTGCCTTCCGCCCGAGCTTAGCTGAGATAGGCACCAGCTTCCCCCTTGACACCCAAAGGGAATAAGCGGTAGAAAATGGATGGATCCTTTCCATCCTTACCATTTCCACCCTTTGAAACTGCGCTATTGTGTTTAATAATTTCCCTTGTGGATCAATAAAGTTTGTCCAAGTCTAAGTCAAAGTATTCATCAATACTGTCTATGAAGGGAAATGGGCTCCAATTCTGTAGGTGACGTCACTCCAAAAGGGGGCAACATATTGAGTCTGGTGATGGAAAGGGGGTGTTCCAAGACGTTATCTACCGATTACTCAAAAAGTAATCAGTACTACAGGATATGACTGTCAGATTCATTCAATGGAGGAAATACATTAGGAAAACATTTTAATGAAATATCGGGCATCTGGATGCTATGTGCTCTTTCTTGAGTAGGAAAAAGCAGAGCTTATTTAATCCTATCCCTTTTCATACCATAGCAGTTTTATCCCATTTCCTTGTTCTCTGTAACAGAACAGTGAACAAATAAATAATAAATAATATACCATAATAACTAAACAAATATTAAATACATAAATAATATTTGTTTCAATAAAAAAAAAAAAATGTTTTAAATGATGTTCATAATTATTGTTCTGTCTCTTAAACTGAAACATATTGGTGCTTTTTTAAATTTATTTGGTTAATCCATTCCATAATATAATTCCACATACTGATATGCTAAAGGTTTTAAGTGTTGAACGAGCATACAAATATTTTAAATGAGATTTTCCTCAGAGGTTATATTTCTCCTATTTTGTTGAGAAGAATTGTTGTACATTCTTGGGCAGCAGGTTATAGTTTGCTTTGTACATCATTTTAGCTATTTGCAAATGCACCAACTCTTTGAATTGCAATAATTGTGATTTAATAAATAAAGGGTTTGTATGTTCTTTATATCCAACATTATGTATTATTCCAATTGATCTTTTTTGTAACACAGCTAGAGAATGAAGTGCACATTTGTAGTTGTTTCTCCATATTTCTACACAGTAACACAGATATGGTAACACTAGCGAGCAGTAAAGAATATAAAGTGATTTTTGATCTAGAACATGTTTTGCTTTATTCATTATGACATGTTTCTTTCTACTTTATGTTGTATATTTATTACATGACATTTCCGGTTCATTTCATTGTCTATTAATACACCCCAAAATGTCTTTTCTTTTACCCTTTCAATATTTACCCAATCTACCGCATTTTTCGGAGTATAAGTCGCTCCAGAGTATAAGCCACACCTGCCAAAAATGCATAATAAAGAAGGAAAAAAACATATATAAGTCGCACTGGAGTATAAGTTGCATTTTTTGGGGAACTTTATTTGATAAAACCCAACACCAAGAATAGACATTTGAAAGGCATTTTAAAACGAATAAAGAATAGTGAACAACAGGTTATATGAGGCATAAATAACCAATTGAGAAGGTGCCTGGTATGTTAGCGTAACTTATTATGGTAAGAGTCATTCAAATAACTATAACATATAGAAAATGCTATACGTTTACCAAACAATCTGTCACTTCTAATCGCTAAATCCCATGAAATTTTCTACGTCTAGTCTCTTACATAAATGAGCAAAATAATATTATTTGATATTTTACGGTAATGTGTTAATAATTTCACACATAAATCGATCCTGAGTATAAGTCGCACCCCCGGCCAAACTATGAAAAAACTGTGACTTGTAGTCCGAAAAATACGGTACTTGTATTTGTGTTTGTCTTTCCCTTCACTTCCCTTCTACTGTTACCAAATAGCATTATTTTAGTTTTACTGAGACAACTATGTGGATAACTACATCCTCACTATTGCAGGAACCAATGGTCAATCCATGGAGCTCTAGTAGTCATCCACTTTAAAACCATTATGTTCATTTTTAGAACCATCACAAACACACTCGCTGTGGTAGTTTTTCACTGCGCTGTAACTCCGCCACACAAGGTCATCGCAACGATTTTGTCATCTGCACAGAGCTGCTACTGCATTGCAGACTGATCGCCTCAACCCTATTGTAGGCAGTGGTACACTTGTCCGCTCTATGTTAACTGCACACAGCAATGGAATTCATGTACAAGACAATTGCCTTCAGTCACTGTCGAGGTAAAGGAGATGAAGTGCACAGAACGTGCCGCACCTTCAAGTTAGTATACGTCCGTGCTTAAAATATCTGAAAAGACTGTTTTTTTTTCCGCGCTATGACTTCATTGAAAAGTATACGAGACCAATTTAAAAGGAGTGTTCCTCTCTATTTCCTTTGTCTGGTATTTTGTTTAGTTACAGAAGAGAATGCATTTGTAACAGGTGCCTGTAACACAGTGCAGGCATGATGGCCTCTGTGTCCTCCTACGGTAACCTCCCTGTGCCCCAAAGCCCCCAGAGCCTGCCAGGGAAACCTGACTCCGGGGTTTGATCCTGGCACCACAACGGCTGCAACCATGAGAACTACTGAGATATTCCAGGTGACAGCAGTGAACATGTCCACATAAGTATGCAGTATCTTACAACTCATGAGCTGGGGTTTATTTAGTGGGGCAAACCTCGTCACTGGGTTCCTCCACAGAACAAAAACAAAGTTGTTATAAACCGCCATATGAATTGAATATTGAATATTAAATATTATTATATATATATATATATATATATATATATATATATATATATATATATATATATATATATATATATATATATATATATATATATATATATACATATATATAATTGTATATTGAAGCTTGGCGCTGTCACGTGGGGGGGTCGCAGGCGAGGATTGTTTTCCTGGCATGCAATCGGACTAGACCAGTCATGGCCTGAAGGTAGGAACATTTTTAATTTCTACTCAGAAAAAGGGTACAAACAAAAGGCGCTCGTAGCGGAGGTACAAAACTTAACGCAGGGAACAAAAAAGCACTTTTATGTAAACATAAGACAGAAGACACTAACTTCGGCATAAATAAACAAAAGCTTACTTCCGGTGACGTGAGCAGGGCAGCATGGACTATGTCATGGCATGAAGCAGTAGACATGGCATGAAGCAGAGTGATACATAACCAGAGTGTGAAAAGATCATGAAACAATGACGCCAGAACGACCAACTGAAAAACCAGGCTTAAATAATGATGACATGATTGCAACAGGTGCTTGAGTCCAACACGTGAGACAGGTGAATCTAATGGGTCGCCATGGTGACAAAACAAGGGAGTGAAACAACAGGAAGCAACAGAGTCTTAAATAAAACAGAACATAACTAAAGAAAACATGATCACAAGACATGAAAGGCGCAATGAGTATCACTGATCCCATTGATTGATATGAACATTAATCAGCATTTAATCAAATGTAAGGCATTTTTCTGAGATCATTATTTTTAATAGCACAATTTGACCAGCTGGGATGCATAGAGATTGTGGAGGGGGGCGTGGCTTGCGGGCCTGCAGCGAAGCGCGGTGTGCCAAGACCGGTCTCGAAATCAGCAACAGGTCGCGTAGATGGCTAACCTGGGCCTGGTTATCTGATCACCTGTCGCTCTGTTAAAAGGCAGCAGCCGGTAGGAAAGGGGTGTTGGAGCTGGAGGGGAGCTGGCGTGAGAGCGAGAGCGAGTGAGAAAGAGACTAAAGGACAATTGCTGAAAAGCAGCCTGGGACAGTTCGTCAAAATAAACCACTATTGTAACCCTGAAACCAAGGGCGTAGAATTGGGTAGGGACGCTAGGGACACGTCCCTACCAATATCCAGCCGCTACTGTGTAGTTACTATCAATACAACCGCTGTCCGTAATGTTTAGTCAGAAGTCCCGGCTCTAACCTAAATATCGCTCCCTGATTGGTTGCCGGTTTCATGCTGACTTACGTGTGATTGGCTGTCCCCGCTGTCACTCCTTCTGCTTGTAAAAGCTAACCTACATGCTAGTTGCTAGTAGTGATGGGATCGGCAGTTATTTTGACTGTACTGAATCACTAGAATCAGTTCTTTAAATTGATTCGTTCAAAGGATTCGTTCACCGAATCACTTCTGCAGCAGCAGTTCTGTGTGCAGGTCGGCGAATCATGAGTCAGTCAGTAACAGCTTCCCCAGCGGCAGATCTCGGTGTGTGTGAATCTGACAAGATAATAACAATTTATTTAAAAATTTGCTACAAATATTATTTTCTTTTTTTTCCTTCTTCTTTTATTTGTTTCCTCTCCATTCCATAAGGTGTTCATGACATTTTAAAATGGATCAGAAAACAAAATATTTAAAAAAAAGTTGTTTAAAGTGGTAAAAATTACATACAAATTTACAAATGGTATTATTATTTTTACATTTTAACATTTGATTCGACGACAAAATTGAAATATATTCTTAAATGTGTTTGAAATGCAATTATTTTCTACATTATTACATGATATTTATTTTAACAATTCATAGTGGATTTGACAAGATAGAAACAATTCTAAAATGTGTTACAAGTTTCATTTTTTCACATTACATTTTATTATTTTAACTTGTAATGTTTCTAACAAAACATACATGTATTAAAAATGTAATTAAAATCATTCTTCCTATTATATATCATTCAATGTGTTTTTTTTTTTCAAACAATTATGATCACTCTAAAAGTGGTATATAAAAAACACGATATGAAAAATAGAATAAAAAAATGTGTGCAGGTCGGCGAATCATGAGTCAGTCAGTAACAGCTTCCCCAGCGGCAGATCTCGGTGTGTGTCAGTTCGCAAACGACACAAGCCCTCAGCACCCAATGAACGACGCGCAAAGTGACTGAACGAGAGCCTCAATGTGACGTCATCCTCCACGACACAGTCAGTTCCCTGTGTCAGTACGTTCGCGAACGTTAATCACGTGATTCACGTGATTCATGTCGCGACACAGTCAGTTCTCCGTGTCAGTACGTTCGCGAACGTTAATCACGTGATTCACGTGATTCATGTCGCGACACAGTCAGTTCTCCGTGTCAGTACGTTCGCGAACGTTAATCACGTGATTCACGTGATTCATGTCGCGACACAGTCAGTTCTCTGCGTCAGTACGTTCGCGAACGTGATTCACGTGATTCGCGCCAGTTCCACTCATACCGGCATGGTCGCGGCGGAGCTTAACTGAACTGAGAAAGGAACGAATCAGTTCATGAAGTGATTCGGTTCAGTACGTTCACTCAAAAGATTTGTTCGTTCTAACAAATCGTTCGCGAACGACACAACACTAGTTGCTAGTGACCGGACGAAAGGCGGTGCAACTGTCAGTGCAAGTTGTCAACATGTTTGGCATTTGTTGTTCCTGGCACATGGTAGCTAGATGGATTTTAATATCAGTGGTGTGATTTACATTGTGTTTCTGTCTGTTTGCGTGCGTGTGTGCTGTAGGTTTTGAAGGATGTCAATGAAAAGAAAACTGGATATAAAAGACCTCTTTAGGAGTCAAACTGTAAGTTACTTCAAGGGTGTACAGAGGCTCAACAATATTGAATAATTAAACAATATATGACTCCAGTCACGCCCCTTAGAGTGCTATAATGAGCATATACCATGGACTGGAGTGATATAATGCTTTTATAAAACGGTTACCAATAAAGGCAATATGAAATAGGAATACTCAATCAATTTGATGTAGTTTTATTCAACCAGAAATACATATTATCCAACAAAATAGCCTCACTGTGGAAGAAATAGTCCCACCTATCCAGACGTTAGCTCCAAATTAGCACTGCATCTCGTCTTTTCCTCCGCTTTTTTTCAGGTGAAAGTCAATGCTGAGTCCCCTCTACCATTGTTAACCCTCCCCGGTGGTGAAAGTTAACCTGAAACATGTGAATTCAACTACTTTAGTCTCCGTTTTTTAACATCGTAGAAACATCAGCTGTCTTTTACTACGGACTGCAACAGTCCGTTGTCATGGATACATGACAACAACTTCCATTCATACCAGTCATACGTGCCTGAGGCGGAGTGATAACCTGCGCTGTGATAAGGATTTAGAATAGTAGCCGTGCTCAATATTTAAACCACGGTAAACAGCCAATCAGATCGCCGGATTTCACCTTTCCGTTTTATTTTTGAAAATATTTTTTTATTTTTATGTATTTGTGTAGAAGTGAGCAACGGTTTGAAAATACCAATGAACAAAACTTTGTGGTGGAAATACAATAAAACCTCACTAGATGATCATGTGATTTTACAATCATAAAATATAATTAATTAATATTAAGTAATATTCATATTTAGTAAAAGCCTTTTTGCTCAGGCAGTAACTGTACCATCAAGCTCTATGGTCATTGTCCCTAATGTATCTGTTATGCATCAACATATTTTTTTGTAAGGTGACAGACAGCAGAGAGGCTGGAGGAGATGGAGGAGGAGAGGCCAGAGAAGTTAGAGGAAGAGAGGCAGGAGGAAGTAGAGAAGGAGAGGCTGGAGATTATTACAGTTCATTTATGTTTATTTACAATGTTGTATTGCATGAATGTATTTCTGATGTTGTTGATGGATAGTAGGCTATGTTAATTGACAGTATGATGCACAGTTGCACTACAGCCCTACACTAAAGAGTAAAGATGAAAACTTTTTGAAGTTGTCTCCTTTTCTTTCGTTTTAGTTGCTTTACCCTATAACATCTGCAAGACGTGAAATTATGATTGCTAATGTAAAAAAAAAAAAAAAGTTAACTTTCAGAGTGCTGCCTTGGAGCACTTTTGTGTCCCCACCAATATCAAAATCAAACCTACTCCCTTGCCTGAAACGGACTCATGTCGGTGCTTGGTGGTCTGAAGATAACCCCTAGGAGGGCAGCCTCCACAGAGCTATTTTGTGAAGGCCGGAAGTGTGTGACTGGTAGTAAAAAGAGAGTTCTTGACAGTGGCCATGTTTGAACGAGTGACATTTTTTAATGTAATGTTGGGGCCCTGGAAAACATTTCTGCTCACAAGTCCATGTAAATGTCACTTAACATCGTAAAAACATCAGCTGTCTTTTACTACGGACTGCAACAGTCCGTTGTCATGGATACATGACAACAATCTCCATTCATACCAGTCATACGTGCCTGAGGCGGAGTGATAGCCTGCGCTGTGATAAGGATTTAGAATAGTAGCCGTGCTCAAATAAGTGACATATGCACCTGGGGATAGGTTGATTGGCAACATTAAATTGGCCCTATTGTGTGAATGTGAGTGTGAATGTTGTCTGTCTATCTGTGTTGGCCCTGCGATGAGGTGGCGACTTGTCCAGGGTGTACCCCGCCTTCCGCCCGATTGTAGCTGAGATAGGCGCCAGCGCCCCCCGTGACCCCAAAAGGGAATAAGCGGTAGAAAATGAATGGATGGATGGATGTTTAACTGCACTGAGCTTCGGATATCTCAACATGAAATTGCTCTATGTGTATGATACTTCAATTCTATGTGCGCAAGTTATATTCGAAGACTTTGCAATCTGTTCTGGAATGCTAGTCGATGACTGTAAATGGGAGCAAATTTTGTTCATGAGAAAATTCTGTTCTGTCACTTTACAATTTTTTTGGTGACTCTATTTTGAAGAGCCCACTCTTATTCTGTTACTTCCCTTATTACTGATGCTTAACTTCCTGCTGCCGTTCCATCTGACATCAACAGCAAACTCACGTTACTCCAGGACTGGTAAAACATGCTGACAAAGATATATTTGTCATATTGTGAGTGACTATTTGTGAGAGGTTATTTTATTGTGCCTCGTGTTTGTGTTGTTTGTATGTTACATTTAAGCAGAGTCACTACGAGCTGTGTGTGGAAGCTAGGCTAACAAGCTGAGCAAATTTAGCGCCTTTGGAAGCGGAAGGAGGTAGGAGGAGACTAATAGTTTATTTATTTTAGAACGAGTGGTTCATTTCATTTAAAACAAATGGGAAAAATGTCATTATTTTTATTTACTAAAAAAGATTTGTTCATAAGTTTAAAAATGTAAACATGATTTGTGCTTTGTTTGTGGAAATATGGTACGATGGCATTTGTATTTTCTGTCCATTTTCATAGTTTTCACGGTGTCAAAATTGTGAGGAGAAAAGGTGGAAAGAATTAAAGTTGCAGCAGTTGAAGCTCTTTGCATCTTGTGTCATTACTCCAAGTGGGCCGCTACAAGACCATAAAGCAGAAATCCTCTTTTCAAGAGTCAAACTAATGCCGTTATAAAACTATGTTTAACAAACAACATTTCTTAACTTAATTAGTCACTCTTAAAGGCCTAATGAAATGAGATTTTCTTATTTAAACGGGGATAGCAGGTCCATTCTATGTGTCATACTTGATCATTTCACGATATCGCCATATTTTTGCTGAAATGATTTAGTAGAGAACATCCACGATAAAGTTTGCAACTTTCGGTGCTAAGAGAAAAGTCCTGCCTCTACCGGAAGTCGCAGACGATGACGTCACATGTTTGATGGCTCCTCAAATATTCACATTGATTTTAATGGGAGCCTCCAACAAAAAGTGCTATTCGGACCGAGAAAACGACAATTTCCCCATTAATTCAAGCGAGGATGAAAGATTTGTGTTTGAGGATATTGATAGCGATGGACTACAAAAAAAAACAATTATAAAAAAAAAAAGTTAAAAAAAACCCGCAATTGCATTGGGACGGATTCCGATGTTTTTAGAGAGATTTACAAGGATAATTCTGGGAAATCCCTTATCTTTCTATTGTGTTGCTAGTGTTTTAGTGAGTTAAATAGTACCTGATAGTCGGAAGGGTGTCTCCACGGGTGTCTTGACGCGCAGTGTCTCAGGGAAGTCGACGGCAGCTGTGGACGGCACAAGCTCAGCTTTTCTCCGGTAAGAACTGACTTTTTAACCACAATTTTCTCACCGAAACCTGCTGGTTGACATTTGGTAGGGATCCATGTTGGCTTGACCGCGCTTTGATCCATAGGAAAGTTTCACCTCCAGGAATTTTAAACAAGGAATCACCGTGTGTTTGTGTGGCTAAAGGCTAAAGCTTCCCAACTCCATCTTTCTACTGTGACTTCTCTAATATTAATTGAAAAAATTGCAAAAGATTCACCAACACAGATCTCCAAAATACTGTGTAATTGTGCCGTTAAAGCAGACGACTTTTAGCTGTGTGTGTGTGCAGCGCTCATATTTCCTAAAAACCTGGGACATCTTGCGTACACGTCATCATTACACAAAGTTTTCAAGACGAAACTCCCGGGAAATTTAAAATTGTAACTTAGTAAACTAAAACGGCCGTATAGGCATGTGTTGCAATGTTAATATTTCATCATTGATATATAAACTATCAGACTGCGTGGTAGGTATTAGTGGGTTTCAGTAGGCCTTTAACTTCTAAACAAATGCAAAAAACACATTTTCTCTTATTGGTAAAATGTGAAAACAATAAGTAACTATTGTTGATAGAAAACAGAAAAATGATGCTTAATGCAGAATATATTCTGATTTCCCGACATTTTTTGTGCCACTTAAAAGCCCAACATTCTGAATCATATGACCATGCATAAGCACTTTTCTAAGCCGGTATCACCAGCCAACGACGACACACTTGAACCCTTCCACCCCGAGCATCTAGTTACTGCAACTTGGCCGGTGTCTTTGCAATGCAGCTTCTAGAGCCAAGATTTTGAAACTATTACAAGGTCAGATATTTAATTTTACTTTACTGTAGTCATCAAATAGTAATAAAGAGCCTTGTCCGGATTCAACTGCTGGCTCCCCCCAGAGATCTTCAAACAACTGAGGATAAATTATATGCACTGCACGATTTGGCTGCAACCTGTACAGTAACAAGTGGGTGAGTAACAAGTGGTGTGAAGAAAAACATGGCTTCAGATATAGGAAGTTGAGCTATATCCACACAGATATCACAACTCCTCCTAGCGACACAAGTCTAACGAAGGAGTCCTCAATAGGTGGCCCAAATATTGTCCCCAAAGCCTTTTATTTGGCCTGCCAAACATCACTCAACAGAGGAAACCACAAAGTTTTACAGGCAACTCCTCATTAATACCTATGTGTCAAAGTCAAGGCCCGCGGGCCGAATGAATTATCTGTGGCCCCTGGGATGATATTTGATTAGTATTAGAACCGGCCTGAAGGCCACAGCCGCCTGCTGCTGTTTTGCACGCACCAATACTCCATCGATGTTGGCGCTAGGAATTTTCAAAATGGGGTTCCAGGGACCCCATCAAGTCATAAAAATGGGGTCCCACAGTAAATTTTTGTACCCGTTTTGAAAACAAATGATGAATGTATGCATTATCCTGTTATGTCACACATTCTATATTGTGTTTTGGAAAAAGGTTGTCACAAACTTTACTTGATTAATTAAACAACATAATTCTAAAGAAAACACATCTAATGCCTATGTAAATTTATTCAGTCATAAACATTAATTCACTTTCTTCTTTCCTTCTTGGATCTAAACTAAATTTTTTTCTACATTTTTATCGTAATATTTTCAGAATGTGTTTGTTTTATTTTTGGCCAAAGTAAGACAAAGAAAACAATGTGAAGTTGTCTTTATTTTTTTGGTTATAATGCCATTATTTTAATAATCCAGCCAGTCTGTGCACCGATTTTACTCCACGCGGCCCCTGAGCTAAAATGACTTTGACACCCCTGGCCTAATAGAAGAGTGTTGAAATCGGAGTCAGGTTAATGGAAAAATTATCAATTGTTATTGTTTTAATTAAAGTATTATTTATATTTGTAGAATTATAATTATGTTTTTTTTGTAATGATACTGAAAAAGGAATGGTTCTTTGACAAATGTAGCCAAGCTCAGAACTGTCACGAAGTGGTGGTGACAAACCCCAAGATGCAGAGATGACAGGCTTGGAAAATGAAAACATGGTTTTAATGTTAAAAAAAAAAAAGGCAAGGAAAACACAAACCAGGAAACAGTAAGCAGGGAATAGCTCTCAGGTTCCAAAAAAAGGCAGTCCACAGCATACAGCAAACAATACTCCAACACTCACTGGAGGGCAAGGCAGGTTTAAATAATGCCTCTGATTAGTGTTCAGGCAGCAGGTGAGCGGGTGAACACTAATCAGAAGCAGGTGGAAATAATAAGTAACCATGGTAACCAAAACAACCAATCAATCAATCAATCAATGTTTATTTATATAGCCCCAAATCACAAATGTCTCAAAGGACTGCACAAATCATTACGACTACAACATCCTCGGAAGAACCCACAAAAGGGCAAGGAAAACTCACACCCAGGGGGCAGGGAGAATTCACATTCAGTGGGACGCCAGTGACAATGCTGACTATGAGAAACCTTGGAGAGGACCTCAGATGTGGGCAACCCCCCCCCCTCTAGGGGACCGAAAGCAATGGATGTCGAGCGGGTCTAACATGATACTGTGAAAGTTCAATCCATAGTGGCTCCAAGACAGCAGTGAGAGTCCCGTCCACAGGAAACCATCTCAAGCGGATCAGCAGCGTAGAGATGTCCCCAACCGATACAGGCGAGCGGTCCATCCTGGGTCCCGACGAGCGGTCCATCCTGGGTCTCGACTCTGGACAGCCAGTACTTCATCCATGGTCATCGGACCGGACCCCCTCCACAAGGGAGGGGGGGACATAGGAGAAAGAAAAGAAGCGGCAGATCAACTGGTCTAAAAAGGAGGTCTATTTAAAGGCTAGAGTATACAGATGAATTTTAAGATGAGACTTAAATGCTTCTACTGAGGTAGCATCTCGAACTGTTACCGGGAGGGCATTCCAGAGCACTGGAGCCCGAACGGAAAACGCTCTATAGCCCGCAGACTTTTTTTGAGCTCTAGGAATCACTAATAAGCCGGAGTCTTTTGAACGCAGATTTCTTGCCGGGACATACGGTACAATACAATCGGCAAGATAGGCTGGAGCCAGACCGTGTAGTATTTTATACGTAAGTAGTAAAACCTTAAAGTCACATCTTAAGTGCACAGGAAGCCAGTGCAGGTGAGCCAGTACAGGCGTAATATGATCAAACTTTCTTGTTCTTGTCAAAAGTCTAGCAGCCGCATTTTGTACCAACTGTAATCTTTTAATGCTAGACATGGGGAGACCTGAAAATAATACGTTACAGTAATCGAGACGAGACGTAACAAACGCATGGATAACGATCTCGGCGTCTTCAGTGGACAAAATGGAGCGAATTTTAGCGATATTACGGAGATGAAAGAAGGCCGTTCCAGTAACGCTTTTAATGTGTGACTTTAAGGAGAGAGTTGGGTCGAAGATAATACCCAGATTTTTTACAGAGTCACCTTGTTTTATTATTTGGTTGTCAAATGTTAAAGTTGTATTATTAAATAGAGGTCGGTGTCTAGCAGGACCGATAATCAGCATTTCCGTTTTTTTGGCATTAAGTTGCAAAAAGTTAGCGGACATCCATTGTTTAATTTCATTAAGACACGCTTCCAACTGACTACAGTCCGGCGTGTTGGTCAGCTTTAGGGGCATGTAAAGTTGGGTGTCATCAGCATAACAGTGAAAGCTAATACCGTATTTGCGTATGACGTCACCTAGCGGCAGCATGTAGATGCTGAAGAGTACAGGGCCAAGGACCGAACCCTGGGGAACTCCACACGTTACCTTAACATAGTCCGAGGTCACACTGTTATAGGAGACGCACTGCATCCTATCAGTAAGATAAGAGTTAAACCATGACAGGGCTGAGTCTGACATACCAATTCGTATTTTGATACGCTCTAATAAAATATTATGATCGACGGTATCGAAAGCAGCGCTAAGATCGAGGAGCAGCAACATAGATGACGCATCAGAGTCCATCGTTAGCAATAGATCATTAGTCAGTTTTGCGAGGGCTGTCTCAGTCGAGTGATTTGCCCTGAAACCGGATTGAAAGGTTTCACATAGATTGTTAAACGCTAAGTGCTCATTTAGCTGCTCTGCAACAATTTTTTCGAGGATTTTCGAAATAAAGGGAAGGTGAGACACCGGTCGGTAGTTTACCATGAGGTCAGGATCGAGGTTAGGTCTTTTAAGGAGAGGATGAATAACCGCTTTTTTGAATGCAACGGGAACAGTGCCCGAGGAAAGTGATAAGTTTATAATATTTAGCACTGATGGACCTAATAATACAAATAGCTCCTTGATAAGTTTCCCAGGAAGTGGGTCAAGTAAACATGTTGTTTGTTTTATTCCATTTACACGTTGTAACAATCCTTCTAATGTTATTTCATCAAAACGAGAGAAACTATTTTGGATATTTGCAGTATCCGCCGTATATACAATCGTATCTGTGTTACTATAACCCCGTTGTAGCTGGGACGCATTGTCTTTAATCTCCTTTCTAATAAGTTCAATTTTCTTATTAAAGAACTTCATAAAGTCATCTGCCGAATGGGTGGAGCTACTGGAAGGAGTCCCTTGTTGGGTTAGCGATGCTACTGTACTAAACAAAAATTTTGGATCGTTTTTATTAATGCGGATGAGATTTGAGTAATAATTAGTTTTAGCTAAGGTAAGCATGCGTTTATAAGTTATTAAACTATCACTCCATGCTTGATGGTGCACCTCAAGTTTAGTCGTGCGCCATTTGCGTTCCAGCTTTCTACATAATAATTTCTGAGCTCTAGTTTCTTCAGTAAACCATGGCGTACGCCTTTTTGGAGCCTTTTTTAACTTCAGCGGTGCTATACTATCAATGGTTTCGCGCAGGGCGTTGTTAAAGTTGTTAGTGAGGTTATCAATAGAGCCCACATACTTTGGGAACGGTGCCATTACCGAGGGCAGTAGGTCCGCAAGAGTCGTCGTTGTGGCAGCATTAATGTTGCGGCTGCTATAGCAGTTATTATTATTATTAGCTTGCCGAACATGAGTCTGAACTTCGAATTTTATAAGGTAATGATCGGACATTACTTTAGTATACGGGAGTATCATAACTTTGGAGACGGTGATACCTCTGACAAGCACTAGGTCTATCGTATTACCGCTGCGATGCGTCGGTTCATTTATTATTTGTGTAAGACCACAGCTATCAATTATAGTCTGGAGCGCCACGCACGGTGGGTCCAATGGGGTATTCATATGGATATTAAAATCCCCCATTATAATTATATTATCGGCGTGCGTCACTAGATCAGCAACAAACTCTGAGAATTCACTAATAAAGTCCGAATAGGGCCCTGGGGGGCGGTAGATAACGGCCAGGCACAGAGGCAGAGGTGTGGCAGACTTCATAGAAAGCACCTCAAACGATTTATATTTATTATTTAAGTTAGGACTAAAGTTAAAGTTTTCGTTGTATATTAGTGCGACACCCCCTCCCCTTTTGAGGTGACGGGCAATATGCGCATTCGTATAGTTAGGAGGGGATGCCTCATTTATCGCCAAAAAGTCGTCTGGTTTAAGCCAGGTTTCGCTAAGACCGATGACGTTAAGGTTGTTGTCTCTAATGACCTCATTGACTAATAACGTTTTGGGAGACAAAGATCTGATGTTTAGAAAGCCCATATTATAGGTAGTGGGCTGTTTTAAGGAGTTGTTGATAAAATTATCCGTAGTAGCAATATTAATAATGTTGCGTTTATTATGCGCAGTGTACTTAAAATAATTACGACCATATCTAGGAATTGATGTGACGGGAATTTTCAGATTGTCTACTTGGCGCTGCGATAAACTGAACGCATCATAATTTGCCACCTCAGTAGAACGCATGTCTAACTCTGACGTAGTCATAGACACAGTAGAAAAAACATTTTGTGAGTTGTGTATTATTCTACGAAAATTGCTATGTGTACAGGGATCATCCAGCCTGGCGCTGGCTAGTTCTAACTTAACTGACTCCATACCCAGGCTAGCAGGCTCTGTAATTGCCTGTGACCGGGCTTGCTCTAGTGCAGTTAGTCAAATGTGGCTCAATGCGAAGTCTATGTTCCGAGACAAGAGGATAGCGCCTTCCTGGTTAGGGTGAAGGCCGTCTCTCCTCAGCAAGCCAGGTTTGCCCCAGAAAGAGGGCCAATTATCAATAAAGGTAAATCCCTGTTGTCTGCAGAAGCTATCCAGCCACCTGTTAAGAGAGACTAATCTGCTATATCTCTCATCATTGCCTCTCCCAGGCAGGGGGCCAGAGACAATTACTCGATGCCTGGACATCTTTCTGGCGAGATTACAAGCCCTGGCTATGTTTCTCTTTGTAATCTCTGATTGTCTCATCCTAACGTCATTGGAGCCAACGTGTATTACTATATTCGCATAACTAGTGGTGCGGTTAGCCTGCCGTACGTGTTTACTAGACCTGTTGCGAGTTAGCTCCCTAAGATTAGCTTCAATGTCAGGTGCTCTGCCCCCGGGAATACACTTAATTGTGGCTGGTTTGCTAAGCTTTATGTTTCGGGTGATGGAGTCCCCTATGACTAAAGTGTGGTGCCCGGTAGACTGGGGTGTAGGACTAGCTAAAGGGCTAAATCTATTATGCGTCTCAACCGGTACACCGTAGCTTGTAGGCCGATTAGGGCTGCTACAAGCTGGGCTAGTTAGCTCGCTACAGCTAACGCTAGCAGATGTGTCCGCAACATCTAAAGTTACGAAATTACACTGCTCTAACTGGCGGACACGGCTCTCTAGCAAAGCCAACCTATCCATGAGTAAAGTGCACGAAGCGCAGGAAGCCATACTCACAGAAACTTTCCGTCGCCGAGTGGGGTGCCAGCTGTCTTCGGGAAGTGGTGGTCACGGTGGCGGGGGAGAAGCTTCCTTCAGACCGGCGCTGCCTTTCTCCGCTAGCCTCGTTAGCTTAGCAGCTAGCTAGCTGAGGGCGAAGTGGTGAGACAGAGATCGGGTGATTTGCAAGTTAAATTGAACTATTAAATATGTTCGATAAGTTGTAAATAAAGCTGCAAAACAGTTAAAATCACACAGATAGAACGATACTTAGCTTTTTTGCAACAAGAGCAGTCAGCGAGCAGTCATTCACCAAGGGTGCACAAAAAACAGGAACCGAAGGAGTCTTAGATTGAAAATAAAAAAAATAATCCAGACCACAGATCATGACAAGAACATTCACACCCCAACCCATTATACATAATATTTATGATATTAAAAATCCATCCATCCATCCATTTTTTACCCCTTGTCCTTTTTGGGGTCGCGGGGGGTGCTGTAGCCTATCTCATCTGCATTCGGGTGAAAGACGGGGTACACCCTGGACAAGTTGCCACCTCATCGCAGAGCCAACACAGATAGACAGACAACATTCACACTCACATTCACACACTAGGGACCATTTAGTGTTGCCAATCAACCTATCCCCAGGTGCATGTCTTTGGAAGTGGGAGGAAGCCGGAGTACCCGGAGGGAACCCACGCAGTCACGGGAAGAACATGCAAACTCCAAACCGAAATATCCTGAGCCCGGGATTGAAATCAGGACTACTCAGGACCTTTGTATTGTGAGGCACATGCACTAACCCCTGTACCGCAGTGATGTCCTGATATTTACAAGTGATTGTTAATTTCTCAAAAATGTTCCCACATATGGCTAAGAATCATCTTCACGTGAAAGAAGTTAACATTTCCCTCTCTTGAAGTATCCCCACAATGTTGATATGCTGTCCCCTATGGGTTTGGAGGGCTCTTTTATTTTTTTAAGTTATGGTAAATTTACCCATTATGTTATTTAAAATCCCCCAATAAATGTCTAGTCTTTAACATAATATTTCCAACATAACACATGTTGGAAAAATAAGCAAAAAAAAATAAAAAATATATTTTGTAATCTATCCTGACCTGTCTTTGTCCTCCCACTCACAAACACAACTAAATGTGTTAAAATGCAGGACCAAGACGGAAATACCCCTGCTGGCAATCGAATTTCAGTTCAGGTCGTGGGTGATAACTTGACCTCTTCACTCTTGCAGGGTCTTTATGTAACTACAGGCTTGTACATCACCAGCATTCTATGCTGCTAAAACCTACTATTTTTTCCCCACAAAAATAGTTTTTAGAATGTGAAATGGGCTGTTAAAAAAATTGCTGCAGGCTGCAAATGGTCCCTGGGCTGCACTTGGGACGCCCCTGATGTAGACCATCCGGCAGTGGTATACAAAGTACAACATATTTAAAAAGAAAAATATCAATACTCAGGGGTTCCATCAGAACATTGTGGAGGATGAATGGAGACACACTGAAGATGAACAGTGCAAGGCATAGATATATTTATTACATAAAACAACATATGCTGAATTATCTACAAACCCCGTTTCCATATGAGTTTGGAAATTGTGTTAGATGTACATATAAACAGAATACAATGATTTGCAAATCATTTTCAACCCATATTCAGTTGAATATGCTACAAAGACAACATATTTGATGTTCAAACTGATAAACATTTTTTTTGTGTGCAAATAATCATTAACTTTGGAATTTGATGCCAGCAACATGTGACAAAGAAGTTGGGAAAGGTGGCAATAAATACTGATAAAGTTGAGGAATGCTCATCAAAGACTTATTTGGTACATCCCACAGGTGTGCAGACTAATTGGGAACAGGTGGGTGCCATGATTGGGTATAAAAGCAGCATCCCTGAAATGCTAAGTAATTCACAAACAAGGATGGGGCGAGGGTCACCGCTTTGTGAGCAAATTTTCGAACAGTTTTAGAACAACATTTCTCAACAAGCTATTGCAAGGAATTTAGGGATTTTACCATCTACGGTCCGTAAAGTCATCAAAAGGTTCAGAGAATCTGGACAAATCGGGACGGCGTGGCGCAGTTGGGCGAGTGGCCGTGCGCAACCTGAGGGTCCCTGGTTCAATCCCCACCTAGTACCAACCTCATCACGTCCGTTGTGTCCTTAAGCAAGACACTTCACCCTTGTTCCTGATGGGTGCTGGTTAGTGCCTCACATTGCAGCTCCCTCCATCAGTGTGTGAATGTGTGTGAATGGGTGAATGTGGAAGTAGTGTCAAAGCACTTTGAGTACCTTGAAGGTAGAACAGCACTATACAAGTACAACTCATTTAGATAATCACTGCACGTAAGCGATTATATTATGGACCTTTGATCCCTCAGGCGGTACTGCATCAAAAACAGAAATCAGTGTGTAAAGGATATCACCACATGGGCTCAGGAACACTTCATATAACCACTGTCAGTAACTACAGTTGTTCGCTACATCTGTAAGTGCAAGTTAAAACTCTACTATGCAAAGCCAAACCCATTTACCATCGACACCGTGAAACGCCGCCAGCTTTGCTGGGCCCGAGCTCATCTAAGATGGACTGATACAAAGTGTAAAAGTGTTCTGTGGTCTGACAAGTCCACATTACAAATTATATTTGGAAACAGAGGACGTGGTGTCCTCCAGAACAAAGAGGAAAATAACTATTTGGATTGTTATAGGCGCAAAGTTCAAAAGCCAACACATGTGATGGTAAGGGGGTGCATTAGTGCCCAAGGCATGGGTAACTTACACATCTGTGAAGGCACCATTAATGCTGAAAGGTCCATACAGGTTTTAGAGCAACATATGTTGGCTTCCAAACAACGTTATCATGGACGCCCCTGCTTATTTCAGCAAGACAATGCCAAGCCACGTGTTACAATAGCGTGGCTTCGTAGCAAAAGAGTGCGGGTACTTTCCTGGCCCGCCTGCAGTCCAGACCTGTCTCCCATCGAAAATGTGTGGCGCATTATGAAGTCTACAATTCGACAGCAGAGACCCCGCACTGTTGAACGACTGAAGCTCTACATAAAACAAGAATGGGAAAGAATTCCACCTGAAAAGCTTCAACAATTTGTTTCCTCAGTTCCCAAACGTTTATTGAGAAAAGGTGATGTAACACAGTGGTGAACATGCCCTTTCCCAACTACTTTGGCACGTGTTGCAGCCATGAAATTCTAAGTTAATTACTATTTGCAAAAAACAATAAAGTTTATGAGCTTGAACATCAAATATGTTGTCTTTGTAGTGCACTCAATTGTCTATGGGTTAAAAAGGATTTGCAAATCATTGTATTCCGTTTATATTTACATCTAACTCAATTTCCCAACTCATATGGAAACAGGATTTGTAAACAAAACATACAAATCTTACTGTTGTGTTATAAGTATAAGAACATTTGTGTAAAACCTAATCTAACCTCAGTATAGCTCAGGTGTTAGAGCGGATGGCGCCTAACCCTACTATCTCTACTATTTCTTGGTTTGCATGAATCCACCGGATTTAATACTCTGATGAATTATTTTTGATTTTACAGAGGTTTACTGTTGCTATTTTATTGTAGATTTTATGGTCATTTTTTACATTGTACGTCTAAAAAATGTTACACTACAGAGGGCCCCGGGGCCTACTCAAATATTACTACTGAACTAGTAATCTTACTATTAATTTTAATCCTATTTAATCCAATTATATATTAGCTATTTACAGTTTCCATCTTTGTCAAATGATATGAAACCATGTGTAAATCACAAGCATTATTGTTTATTTAAGACATAAACCTTAGGCTTAGGTCAAATAAGTACTAATATAATACGATATACTGCATAAGAGTGGACTCATAAAAAAACTGACAAACTAAACATACATACAATTAATGTATGCTGTGCTAAATTAAACTTATTTGATCATGTGTTTTATGACTTTAGCTCCAGACTTCCTCTGTTTGTTTGATATTGTCATTACTGCCACAAGGGGTGGAAAAGTATATTGCATATGAGCAAATATTTTTGGGTGGCTCTTTCAAAGGGCCGTTTGCGGCCCATCAATGGTCGCTGGCCCAAGGGTTAAGAAACACTGGTATACAGTAAATGAACAACTCTTCAAGATAGTTAAGAGTTATTTGATATTTAACTTTTTCCGAAATATTTAATTAGAATTGTACATCAATTTTGAAAAACTGTTTGCAAAGTGTGTACATTCTTGCATGTTGCAAACTATATTTACCTGCTTGGTATATCTTGACTTATGTTGGATTGGTTTTAGTGTTTTTATAGAAATACAGTACAGGCCAAAAGTTTGAACACACCTTCTCATTTAAATGAGTTTTCTAAATTTTCATTTCTATTTACATTGTAGATTGTCACTGAAGGCATCAAAACTATGACACCTGTGAAGTGAAAACCCTTTCAGGGGACTACCTCTTTAAGCTCATCAAGAGAATGCCAAGAGTGTGCAAAACAATAATCAGCGCAAAGGGTGGCTATTTTTAAGTAACTAAAATATAAAACTTATTTTCAGTTATTTCACCTTTTTTTTGTTAAGTACATAACTCCACGTGTTAATTCATAGTTGTGATGCCTTCAGTGACAATCTACAAAGTAAATAATCATGAAAATAAAGAAAACACAGTGTATGAGGTGTCCAAACTTTTGGCCTGTACTATATTTTTTGGAAAATATACTAATATTTTATTGTTTCTGTATGCAACTCTTGGTTCCCTGCACTAATGCTACACAAGCTCCATCTAGTGGTACGCCAAATAATCACTTGCTTAAAGTACAGTGTTTTAGTTTCTTATATTCAAACACAGTGGTACTGTTCGAACTGTGTATAATGTTACAGTGGCCAGAAAAAAATAATGTACTTGTTAAATAAAACTTTGGTCTTGTTTTTAATGCATACTTAGGCCTACTATGCTACTGTATTTAATATTGGTCATTATAGTGTGCTAGCTGAGGCATAGGCGCCAAGTGGGTGTTTGGTTTGTGTGTATTAAAAAAAAAAAAAAAGAAGATGTTTAGTGAAGTTAATATCCCATAAATTTGTGGCTTTATTATTTTGTAAAACAGACGAAACTCCCCACAAAATTAACAACAACAAGATTAATTTTTCAAATATTATTTTAAAGATTGAAAGTTGCCATCAATCCCACATGGGTGCTCGGCATTGGATTGGCACCTCCGAGCGGAGGTGGTACATTGTAAAAAAAGTTTGCGAAAAACTGGTGTAGAGAGTCAGTTTATTAAACATACACTTTGTACAGGGGGAGTTAAATGGAAAATATGCAAATGCCATTTTTATTTTAACAATACTTTACAAATTGTGCAATACTAATAAAATGAATATGAATTTACAATGCCTTGTTGAGCATCCATCCATCCATTTCCTACCGCTTATTCCCTTTGGGGTCGCGGGGGGGCGCTGGTGCCTATCTCAGCTACAATCGGGCAGAAGGCGGGGTACACCCTGGACAAGTCGCCACCTCATCGCAGGGCCAACACAGATAGACAGACAACATTCACACTCACATTCACACACTAGGGCCAATTTAGTGTTGCCAATCAACTTATCCCCAGGTGCATGTCTTTGGAAGTGGGAGGAAGCCGGAGTACCCGGAGGGAACCGACGCATTCATGGGGAGGACTTGTAAACTCCACACAGAAAGATCCAACGCCTGGGATTGAACCCTGACTACTCAGGACCTTCGTTTTGTGAGGCAGACGCACTAACCCCTCTGCCACCATGAAGCCTCTTGTAGAGCAAATGTCCTCAAATTCTATTTTAGTATTTTTTCCCCCATTATGGCTCAAACTAACTGATTGTTTTCCTCTTTATAAAAAAACAAAAACAAACGTGGGTGTTTCTTGGCCTGTACTGTATTTTTTGGAAAATATACTGATATTCTATCATTTCTGTACGCAACTTTTGGTTGTCTGCACTAATGGTACACAAGTTCCATCTAGTGGTACGCTATAAAATCACATAATTAAAGTACAGTGTTTTAGTTTCTTATACTGGTACTGTTCAAAATGTGTATAATGTTACAGCGGCCCCATAAAATGAATGTACTTGTTTAAAATACCTTGGGCTTGTTTTTAATTAATACTTAGGCCTACTACGCTACTATATTTTAATATCGGTCATTATGATGGCACATGAAGAGCTGTGTTCGGGGAGTTAAATGGAAAATGTTCAAATGCCATTTTTATTTTAACATTATTTTACAAATATATAATATAATCTTAGAGAAAAATGTAACTTAAAACATTTTTCTGCACGTACAACACTTAAGACCTTCAGTACATCTGTATGTACTAATATGATCCACTCCAAGAAACTCTTCAAACATAAAGTGTTTACAAAGTACAAAAAAGAAGACTCATGATAAACATTCTGAATTTATTCACCCATTCATTCTTTAATTCCTCAAAATAATCGTACTCATCTCATCGTATGGAATAAAACTTCAACAAATATGTATTTATTTATTTTTATTTAATTACTTATGGAGTAAATTGTGAAAACATTGAGAACAGGAAGTGAACAAAAGCTTTGGCAACTGTTATGTAAAAGAAAAGGGGTAGGATTAAATAAGGTCTGCTTCTTCCTACTCCTTTTCGAACATGTTGCATGTTCGAAATAAACTCATACTCATACTCAAATTGTGCAATACAAATGACATCAATATGAATTTACATTGCCTTGTTGGGCAAACGTCCTCAAATTTTATTTTAGTAATTGTTTTCCCAATTAAAGGCCTACTGAAATGAGATTTTCTTATTTAGACGGGGATAGCAGGTCCATTCTATGTGTCATACTTGATCATTTCGCGATATTGCCATATTTTTGCTGAAAGGATTTAGTAGAGAACATCCACGATAAAGTTTGCAACTTTCGGTGCTAAGAGAAATGCCCTGCCTCTACCGGAAGTCGCAGACGATGACGTCACATGTTTGATGGCTCCTCACATATTCACATTGATTTTAATGGGAGCCTCCAACAAAAAGTGCTATTCGGACCGAGAAAACGACAATTTCCCCATTAATTTGAGCGAGGATGAAAGATTTGTGTTTGAGGATATTGATAGCAACGGACTAGAAAAAAAAAAAGTAAAAAAAAAAACGCGATTGCATTGGGAAGGATTCCGATGTTTTTAGACACATTTACTAGGTTAATTCTGGGAAATACCTTATCTTTCTATTATGTTGCTAGTGTTTTAGTGAGTTTAATATTACCTGATAGTCGGAGGGATGTGTCCACGGGTGTCTTGACGCGCAGTGTCTCAGGGGAGTTGACGGCAGCTATGGACGGCACAAGCTCAGCTTTTCTCCGGTAAGAACTGACTTTTTAACCACAATTTTCTCACCGAAACCTGCTTGTTGACATGTGGTCGGGATCCATGTTCGCTTGACTGCGCTCTGATCCATAGGAAAGTTTCAACTCCAGGAATTTTAAACAATGAATCACCGTGTGTTTGTGTGGCTAAAGGCTCAAGCTTCCCATCTCCATCTTTCTACTGTGACTTCTCCAATATTAATTTAACAAATTGCAAAAGATTCAGCAACACAGATGTCCAAAAAACTGTATAATTATGCTGTTAAAGCAGACGACGTTTAGCTGTGTGTGGGTGCAGCGCTCATACTTCCTAAAAACCTGTGTCGTCTTGCGTACACGTCCTCATTACATGACATTTTCAAGATGAAACTCACGGAAAATTTAAAATTGTAATTTAGTAAACTAAAAAGGCCGTATTGGCATGTGTTGCAATGTTAATATTTCATCATTGATATATAAACTATCAGACTGCGTGGTGGGTAGTAGTGGGTTTCAGTAGGCCTTTCATTCTGAAACTATTTGATTGTTGTCCTCATAAGAAAAACAGCACAAAAAAAACAAAAAACATGGGTGTTTCTTGTTATTTTGCAGCCCAGCGCGATAACACGCCGAAATGTAAATAAAGTTGGGAGTGAGTCGAAGGTGGATGTTTCGCCTTTAAGAGTTGAGAAACTTGAAACCTTGTTTGTGCACCAATCAGTGCAGCTCCCAGCCGCCAAAGTGTCTAGACTAGCACATGATGGTAGTCAGCCAATGGCTCCAGCGCTCTCCTCGGGGGCCCCGAGCGTGTGCGTGTGTGCGTGCGTGCGGGAGAGAGAGAGGGGAAGGGGGAGTGAAAAAGGAAAGAAAGCACGCTGGCTTGCAGTCCAGTCCGACTCTGAGGAGGGAAACAGGAATGCGCTCCGTCTCTAGGATTGCTCCTGGATCTTTTTTTTTTGTGGGGATATAACAAAAAGAGCCGCTTTTTTGGGGGGGGCGGGTTGTACAAAAAAGTGCCGAACTATCGCGAGTTTTGGAGCTACTTTTATTCGGATCCGAGATGGACTCCCACGTCTAGTTGACTTATAAAGCGGCTTTCCCCCCCCTGGCTTGTCGCGGTCTGCTCGGAATGTCGCGTGTCGCCGCGTCGTCGCCGCCGTGCGCTTTTGTCGGCGTCTAGACGCAACCGGTGCGTGTTTGCATCCGATGTTGCGTCCGTCGGTCGGCTGTGCGAGCTCTGCACGGCGCCTCACTGACGTCTTCATGTTGAGTTCGAGTAAGTTCGGGACGGCCGTGTAAAGAGTGACTCTCTTACCCCTTTACCCCCTACCCCGCCATCCCCCCCTTCCCCCAAATAGATAGTCGGGTCGTCTATGTTCAGGACGAGACGCTCAGGTCTTGTGCGGCGACTCTGGAGAAGCCGTTTGGTTCCAGATAAAGAAAGGGACGATGGAAATGGGGAAAGTAGCGAGGGGTGCAGCCGGGACGAGGCGTTTGCGAACAACCCGCAGAAGATTCCCAAAACGGAGTTCGGATCGATGACCCCGTGCGGGGCTTTCGCGGGCGGCCCAGGCGGGGTGGACCAAGATGGAGGTACCGGGCAGGACAGTGACGCCAGGACGGTGACCTGCTGCCTATTTAAAGAGCGGGACCACGCCGAGGACGGGATGAGGGAGCCCGGGTCGTGCCACTTCCCCCTGAGGGGCCAGCTCGGTTCCCCCGAGTCCCAGGAAGCGACGCCTCCCCGCGCGGTGCTGGAGGAAGAACTCAAGCTGGCCGCGCACTCGCTTTTAAAAAAGCTGAAGGAGAAGGCGCTGGATACTTTACTTGAGGCGGTGGAGTCCAGAGGAGGGCTTCCCAGCGACTGTGTCATGGTGTCCCGGACTGAGCTGAGGCCGGGCGGCCACGTCTCGTCCCCGCAGCTGCTGGTGTGTAGACTGTACCGCTGGTCAGACCTCCAGCACCCAGCCCAGCTCAAGGCGCTCTGTGAGTGTAAGAGCTTCGGAGGAACGGACAGTCCGACCGTGTGCTGCAACCCCTATCACTACAGCCGCCTCTGTGGGCCAGGTAAGAACTCTGCTGGCTCACCTGGATGTGCATGCTGGAAAGCAGGGGTGTACAACTCATTTTAGACGACCCACATGGAGAAAAATCTACTCCCAAGTGGGCCCGACTTGTAAAATCACGGCACGATAACTTAAAAATAAAAACAACTTCGGAATATTTTTCCTTGTTTAAAAATAGAACAAGCACATTCTCAAAAAGTACAAATCATAATGGTGTTGGGTTTTATTTTACACATTTACATGTTGCGGTTGGGCTTCACGGTGGAAGAGGGGTTCGTGCGTCTGCCTCACAATACAAAGGTCCTGCAGTCCTGGGTTCAAATCCAGGCTCGGGATCTTTCTGTGTGGAGTTTGCATGTCCTCCCCGTGATTGCGTGGGTTCCATCCGGGTACTCCGGCTTCCTCCCACTTCCAAAGACATGCACCTGGGGATAGGTTGATTGGCAACACTAAATTGGCCCTAGTGTGTGAATGTGAGTGTGAATGTTGTCTGTCTATCTGTGTTGGCCCTGCAATGAGATAGCGACTTGTCCAGGGTGTACCCCGCTTTCCGCCCGATTGTAGCTGAGATAGGCGCCAGCGCCCCCCATGACCCCAAAAGGGAATAAGCGGTAGAAAATAGATGGATGGATACATGTTGCGGTTAATAGTGTTCTATCTTTATTTGTCGTTGTTTATACTTTCTGAATAAATGATGTGATAATGTTCATCAGTCAACTCATTAGTGTTAATTTTCAATCTAGCAAGATAAAAAAATAATATCAAAATCAAATGTATATATAGTAATATAATATTGCCAACATTTTTAAGTTTTCTTATAAAATTGTGACTTTTCTCGAGTAAAATGACGACTTTTCAGAGAATTGCCAAAATGTTAAGCTTTTCTTGTATAATTGCTACTGTTATTGAGTTAAATTTGAACTTTTATCATAATATTGCATAAATGTTCAGTTTTTCTTGAAAATGTTTTACTTGACTTTAACTCGGAGCGGTATCGCTTTGTTGGTAGAATAGAATAGAATAGAAAGTACGTTATTAATCCCTGGGGGAAATTCGGCACCACGGTTCGCTCACAATACACAATAATAATAATAAATAATACATTTTATATTGTATTATATAAATAATATATGAATAATCTAAATATATTTGACATATATTCTACATATATTCTATATTTAAGTGCAGTCAAAAGGAACATTTGCATTATATATGCATATGCAAACATATGCAGTAGAGTGGCCCTGCTAGCGACTTTAGGGTTCCAGGTTCGATCCCCGCTTCTGTCATCCTAGTCACTGCCGTTGTGGTCTTGGGCAAGACACTTTGCCCACCTGCTCCCTGTGCCACCCACACTTGTTTAAATGTAACTTAGATATTGGGTTTCCCAATGTAAAGCGCTTTGAGTCGCTAGAGAAAAGCGCTATATAAATATACTTCACGTCCAATTGCAGTATGTTATTCATGTAGTTTGCTCATTTTCCTCGACATCATGGGGTTTATTTTATTTTTACATATTTAGCATAATCTACAAAGATACAAATAATTTCTATTGCGACATCAAATCTTTATTAGTCTATCTTTATTTGTTGTTATTTATACTTTCTGAATAAATGATGTGATAATGTTCATCAGTCAACTCATTAGTGTTAATTTTCAATCTAACAAGATAAAAAAATATCAAAATCAAATTTATAGTGATATAGTAATATAATGTTGCCAACATTTTTAAGTTTTCTTATAAAATTGTGACTTTTCTCGACTAAAATTACGACTCTTTTCAGAGAATTGCCAAAATGTTAAGCTTTTCTTGTAAAATTGCTACTGTTATTGTGTAAAATTCCAACTTTTATCATAATATTGCATAAATGTTCAGTTTTTCTTGAAAAAGTTTGACTTGCGTTGAGTAAAACTACGACTTTTACTCGGGAAGGTATAGGTCGGTTGGTATAGTGGGCATGCCAGCGACTTGAGGGTTCCAGGTTTGATGTCCGCTTCTTCCATCCTTGTCACTGCCGTTGTGTTCTTGGGCAAGACCCTTCATCCACCTGCTCCCAGTGCCACCCGCACTGGTTTAAATGTAACTTAGATATTGGGTTTCACAATATAAAACGCTTTGAGTCACTAGAGAAAAGCGCTATATGAATATACTTCACTCCAAATTACATTATTTTATTTACGTAGTTTGCTCATTTTCCTTGACATCATGTGGTTTATTTATTTTTTTTAATATGTAGCATAATCTACAAAGGAACAAATACTTGCTATTGCGACATTTAATCTTTATTAGTCTATCTTTATTTGTTGTTATTTATACTTTCTGAATAAATGATGTGATAATGTTAAACAGTCAACTCATTAGTGTTCATTTTCAATCCATCAAGATAAAAAATATATCAAAATCAAATTTATAGCAGTATAGCTCGGTTGGTAGAGTGGCCGTGCTAGCGGCTTGCGGGTTCCAGGTTTGATGCCCGCTTCTGCCATCCTAGTCACTGACGTTGTGTCCCTGGGCAAGACACTTTACCCACATGTTCCCAATTCCACTCACACTGGTTTAAAATTGTAACTTAGATATCGGGTTTCACAATGTAAGGCGCTTTGAGTCACTAGAGAAAAGCGCTATATAAATATACTTCACGTCAAATTGCAGTATGTCATTCATGTAGTTTGCTCATTTTCCTCAACATCATGTGGTTTATTTATTTTTTTTACATATGTAGCATAATCTACAAAGGTACAAATAATTGCTATTTCGACATCTAGTGGGCACATTTAGAACAGTGGTTTCTTTCATTCAAAAATTTCGGCTAATTTTTATACTTAGCAAACTCTTCCCGTGGGCCGGATGAAAACTGTTCGGCCCGCGGACCTTACGTTTGACACCCCTGCTGTAAAGTTTCAAAGTGTGGGACTTTCACTTCAATGCCAAACATGTATTCTCGTAGAGCATATAGTTTTGTTTCCTGTTTCACAAAACTCTTACTTGTGGTTAACTGAAGTAAGCTTATCAGGTTTGGAAAACATACTCTATTTTTCCCAATCTGGTGCACCTCTCACATTTTGAAAGCCCCTGTTATGGTTGATATTTGTTTAGTAAATTAACCCCATTCTATATACCAGCGGGTAGGGAACTTATGGCTCTTGAGCCCGATGTTGCTCTTTTGATGACTGCATCTGGCACTCAGGTAAATCTTAGCTGGCATTGCTTAACATTATATGTCAGTGTTTTTCAACCTTTTCTGAGCCAAGGCACATTTCTTTCATAGAAATTTTTTTGAAGCACACCACCAACAGAAAACAAAAAAATGAAACTCAGTAGGCGATACCGACAATACAAAGTCATTCTCGCAATTGTTGGATATGAATTCAAACCATAACCAATTATGCATTACTATAGCTTTTGTCTCAATGTAGGTGTACTGTCACCACCTGTCTCATCTCGCCGTAACTTATTTTGAGTTTTTTTGTGTGTCCTGCGCTTCTATTTTGGTTGGCTTTTTCTCTTTTGTTGGTATTTTCCTGTAGCAGGGAAATGCTATTCCCCGCACCTGCTTTGTTTTCGCAATCAAGACTATTTAAGTTGTGCGGACGCACTCTTTCTTTGTGGGGACGTTGTTGGTTGTCATGCCATGTACGGATGTGCTTTGTGGACGCCGTCTGCTCCTTACTCTGTAAGTCTTTGCTGTCGTCCAGCATTCTTTTTTGTTTACTTTGCAGCCAGTTCAGTTTTAGTTTTGTTTTGCTTCAATGCCTTTTCTTAGCGGCACTTCGCGGCACTCGCCTTTTGTTTATTTTTGCTTGAAGTGATGGATACCTTTTTACCCACACGCTCCCTCCCGCATATTCTGATCATGACAAACCATGTTTCCGACATCTACAAAGCCTCACCTACTGATATGGAAGAGTATTACACGGTTACTCTGCCGAGCTCTAGACAGCACAGACACTCAACAATGGCACATTTGCGGATTATAAGGAATGGTTTGCAAAAAAAACATTTTTAACCCAATTAGGCGAAATTACATAGTCTTCTACGGCACACCAGAGTGTATCCCACGGCACACTAGTGGGCCACGGCACAGTAGTTGAAAAACACAACGATAAGTAATGAATAATTCCGCTGGTAATCACAGTGTTAAAAATAACTTTCAAAATACGAAACATTCTCATGCATTTTAAGCCATACACCCGTTTTCTACCGCACCTGTTCAAGAAGTCGCATTAATGGTAAGAACTATTTTATTCATTATTGGTTAGTTTCAGAATAACAATGTTATTAAAAAGAAGAAGATACTTATTATAGTCTTAAAATGTTTGGTCTTACGTAAAAATGCACGCATTAAGTTGTATTAATCCATCCATCCATCCATTTTCTACCACTAATTCCCCTTTGGGGTCGTATTCAGTGTTAAAAAATATTATATGGCGGAAATCTCTCACGGAAACAGATTTTATAATATTTGGCTTTCATGGCTCTCTCAGCCAAAAAGGTTCCCGACCCCTGCTTTATACAGTGATGCAGGGATACTTCAACTTTAGAGTGCCCCAACCATACAGTGCCTCTCCTGAAAACCTCCCGGGAAAAAATGTTTTCCCAAAAATCTCCCGAAATTCAGGCGGAGCTGGAGGCCACACCCCCTCCAGCTCCATGAGAACCCGACTCAGCAATGTTGTGACCCTCTTAAACAGGACAATACTGCCCTCTACTGTACATAAAATAGAATACAATGTAAATATATTCTACATATATTCTATATATATATATATATATATATATATATATATATATATATATATATATATTCGCTGGATCGGTTCGCAGCCGAGTGTGAAGCGACCGGAATGAGAATCAGCACCTCCAAGTCCGAATCCATGGTTCTCGCCCGGAAAAGGGTGGAGTGCCATCTCCGGGTTGGGGAGGAGACCCTGCCCCAAGTGGAGGAGTTCAAGTACCTAGGAGTCTTGTTCACGAGTGAAGGAAGAGTGGATCGTGAGATCGACAGGCGGATCGGTGCGGCGTCTTCAGTAATGCGGACGTTGTACCGGTCCGTTGTGGTGAAGAAGGAGCTGAGCCGGAAGGCAAAGCTCTCAATTTACCGGTCGATCTACGTTCCCATCCTCGCCTATGGTCATGAGCTTTGGGTCATGACCGAAAGGATAAGATCACGGGTACAAGCGGCCGAAATGAGTTTCCTCCGCCGTGTGGCGGGGCTCTCCCTTAGAGATAGGGTGAGAAGCTCTGCCATCCGGCAGGAACTCAAAGTAAAGCCGCTGCTCCTTCACATCGAGAGGAGCCAGATGAGGTGGTTCGGGCATCTGGTCAGGATGCCACCCGAACGCCTCCCTAGGGAGGTGTTTAGGGCACGTCCAACCGGTAGGAGGCCACGGGGAAGACCCAGGACACGTTGGGAAGACTATGTCTCCCAGCTGGCCTGGGAACGCCTCGGGATCCCCCGGGAAGAGCTAGACGAAGTGGCTGGGGAGAGGGAAGTCTGGGTTTCCCTGCTTAGGCTGTTGCCCCCGTGACCCGACCTCGGATAAGCGGAAGATGATGGATGGATGGATGGATATATTCTACATTTAAGTGCAGTCAAGGAACATGCATTAGGGAGTCTGTTCTGAAGCCCACAGTAAAGAGACGTAATTTCATCACGTCGCCTGGTTATTAACTCCAACCCAATATATTACACCGTCGACGAGCAAAATGAAGAAATACGCTTGCAAGTTCCAGAACGATTGGAAACAAGAATTTCAGTTTATCCAGGAGAGTTCGAAGGGGAAAGGGTATGTTGCCTGTAAATTTTGTAGAACAGACATCTCCATTGAACACGGCTGCCGAACGGATATACTCAGCCATGAACGGTCAGCGAAGCACAAAGCGTCCGCAGCGCAGCATCGTTCACAACCCAGTATTATGGACCACCTCGCAAAATGGAGACCCGATGGTGTAACTTATGCTGACACAAAGATGGCTATGCTGATAACTGAAAGCAACATCCCGTTCTCATTTTCGGATGTCTACAACAAATCTATGAAGGATATGTTCCCGGATTCGGAGATTGCTTGCCAATACGCAAATGGCAGAACAAAGGTTACTCAAATAGTGAAAGGCAAGTGTTGTTTTTTTTTTTTTTAGTAACCAGCAAACACACTACAGTTAGTAGAACCACTGTGTTTCTATTACTGTGTATTTGATAGGTGCCGTCGGAAATTCAACTATTTCTTTTATTTATATGTATAATAAAATAAATATATATAGCTAGAATTCACTGAAAGTCAACTATTTCATACATATATATATTTATTTATACATATATATATATATATGAAATTTATATGAAATACTCGAGTTGGTGAATTATACTCCTCCCCTCTTAACCACGGCCCCCACCTCAACCACGCCTCCGCCCCACCCCCGACCACGCCCCTTCAAACCCCCGCGAAATCGGAGGTCTCAAGGTTGGCAAGTATGGCCCCAACTTAAAGGGGAACTTCACTTTTTTGGAATTTTTTCTATCATTTTAACGAGTAGTGAGGGGAAATAATCGAATTTTAGACAAAGACAATTATAAATTTGATTAATAAATGTCAATATCAGTAAATGTATGTTTCTTTACTTCCACAATTTTCTAAAATCATTGAAAAACTGTTAAATAACAGATTAGAGAGTTTCATAAATAAAAAAAATAGAATACTCAAAGAGAACCAATATGGTTACAGAGCTAATGTTTCAACTTCAATGACTTTAATTGAAATTACAGAGGAAATCACCAGTGCAGTAGATAATAGAAAATAGCATTTGACAGAATTAATCACAATATTTTAATCAAAAAACTAGAAAGATACTGCATCAGAGGGTTAGTCTTAAACTGGATAAGAAGTTATCTAACGAACAGGAAACAATACGTGAAGCTAGGTGAACACACTTCTACAACGCTAAATATATCCTGTGGTGTACCTCAGGGATCAATACTAGGACTTAGAATATTCAATCTCTATATAAATGACATTTGTAAAGTTACAAGAGATTTAAAGTTAGTATTATTTGCGGATGATACAACAGCGTTTTGTTCAGGAAAGAACACACAGAAGATAATACAAATAATAACAGAAGAAATAAACACATTCAAAAAAATGGTTTGACAAAAACAGACTATCGTTGAATCTCAGTAAAACTAAAATAACGCTATTTGGTAACAGTGGAAAAGAAAGTCAAATACAAATAGATGGAATAGAAATTGAAAGAGTAAATGAAATCAAATTTCTAGGTATAATGATTGATAATAAATTGAACTGGAAATCTCATGTAATAAATATAGAACTATTTCCTTGAATAGCCACCGGGCATGTAATATGCGCCTGCCTTGAATTACTGCCGGGTCAAACTCGCTCCCCAAATTTATTAGCGCATACTTACTTTTACCGCCGGGTCAAATTCGTGACGTCACGAGTGATGCTTCCCCTTTCGTCATTTTCAAAATGGCGGAGAAGTTTATTTATGCTTCTACTATGTGTAAACCAGGGGTCTTGTTCCACAGTCATACAGATCACACTGATGGTTGTGATATAAAACAACTTTAATACTCTTACTAATATGTGCCACACTCTGTGAACCCACACCAAACACATTTTGGGTCAAACTCGCTCCCCAAATTTATTAGCGCATACTTACTTTTACCGCTGGGTCAAATTCGTGACGTCACGAGTGATGCTTCCCCTTTCGTCATTTTCAAAATGGCGGAGAAGTTTATTTATGCTTCTACTATGTGTAAACCAGGGGTCTTGTTCCACAGCCATACAGATCACACTGATGGTTGTGATATAAAACAACTTTAATACTCTTACTAATTTGTGCCACACTCTGTGAACCCACACCAAACACATTTCAGGAGAACATCAGCTCTGTAACACATTATAAACGCAACATAAGAAATACCCACAATGTCATGCATCCATGACTCTTGGCTATATTATACACCCCGCTAGCACCAAAATCAATTAATATTCTCTACTGCTCACTAGTGTTACCATATCTGAGTTACTGTGTAGAAATATGGAGAAATAATTACAAAAGTATGCTCCATTCACTAATGGTGTTACAAAAAATATCAGTTAGAATTATACGTAATGTTGGATATAGAGAACATACAAACCCTTTATTTATTGAATCAAAGATACTGAAATTCCACGACATAGTGAATTTGCAAACAGCTAAAATTATACACAAAGCAAACAATAACCGGTTACCCAAGGATATACAACAATTCTTCTCAACAAAAAAGGAGAAATATAATCTTAGAGAAGAATGTAATTTAAAACATTTGTATGCACGTACAACACTTAAAACCTTCAGCATATCTGCGTGTGGAATTAAATTATGGAATGGATTAAGCAAAGCAATTAAACAATGTACTACCGTATTTCCTTGAATTGCCGCCGGGGCGCTAATTAATTTAAAACTTCTTCTCACTCCTGCGCTTACCAAAGGCATGTGGTAAAAATAAGCATGCGCTAATTATTTTAAAATCTCTTCTCACTCCGGCACTTAACAAAGGTGTGCAGTAAAAAGTTGAGTGTGATGTAAGTTTGGACCTTAAATCCTACTGAATAGCTCTCAATCTTCTTCCCTTTATGCGATTTCAAATTACCGGTATTGAAATCAGCCTCCTCCATTTTGAAACCGATGACAGGGGAAGTGTCCTTCGTGACGTCACAAGTTTGACCAGGCGGTAATACTAAGCATGCGCTAATTATTTTGGAAGCGAGTTTGACCCGGCAGTAATTAAAGGCAGGTGCATACTATATGCCCTGCGGCAATTCAAGGAAATACGGTAATATGATTCACTTCAAGAAAATCTTCAAACTTAAAGTGTTTACAAAGTACAAAGAAGAAGAACCATGATGAACATTCTGAATTCATTCATCCATTCATTCTGTCATTCTCAAATAATCTTACTTATCTCATCGTATGGAATATAACTTCACCAATTATTATTATAATTTTTTTTGTGATTCTCAAGGAGTATATTGTGAATACATTGAAAACAGGAAGTGAACAAAAGTTTTCGCAACTGTTATGTAAAAGAAAAGGGGTAGGATTAAATAAGCTTCTTCCTACTTCTTTTCGAACATGTTTAAAAGAGAAACTGGAAGTTGTGATGTATCATTTTGTATGCTTCCATGTTCGAAATAAACTCAAACTCAAACTCAATAATCACTGATCCATTTATTTATTGTAATTAAAGTAATGCGGACAGTTCTAAATTTTGGCAGATTGCAGCTCGCCACTTCACCGAGAGATCCGACCAGCTCCTTTATTTTAGGGCACTTAGGGTATAGTTTTGCACAAATTTTCATTAATTTAACAAATGTAGGAATTAATTTACCTGTCTCTCATTACAAAAGTTTTAAAAGTTGGAAGGGATAATGCTTATTCAGTGAAACAAAAATAAATTTACAACTATATTAATATACATAAATTTATAATGCATCAACAATCAATTTTTAATTGAATCGTAGCGTTTAAATCGTAATCGAATCGTGAGATCCCCCAAATTTCCCACCTTACGTGTATATACATGTATTTTAACTTGTAAATAAACGCTAGCAAAAGTCAGCTTACAAAGGAGATAATGGGATCTGCTCTATACCGCCTATAAAGCGCTCTAAAAAACACGCAACAATGTTTTATATATCCGCTGTAAGTATATATGAAATGTAGTAACAGACACATTCATAATAACATGTAAAATATGTATATGTATATATATATATATATATATATATATATATATATATATATATATATATATATATATATATATATATATATATATATATATATATATATATATTTAAGCATTTGGCGGCGTATTAATTTCACAGATGCATCACAACGTTCACCATTTCCTTCAACAGTAACAACTACTCGGGGCAGGCTTCATGCCAGCCATCAAAAACTACCAGGACCTAATATTTTGAGCCTGAGTATACAGAGGATGAGTTACAAACTTTAGAAGCTGAGTGACAAGCAGATCCAGCAAATACCAACTAAGTGCTATAAATACAAATTACAGACATAATAAAACAGTCCCTTACTGTATAATGTCTGCTCTCACTGGGATGCCACCTGATGAAAGATTTGTATCATAATTATGATCCTCATGCAGGTTTAAAAAAAAAAGGTGTGTTCAAACAAGCTTCTTTTCATATTTTTCCTCACCATCTCCAGGTCTAAGTTGGATGTCAAAAATGACCAACTTCTCTGTTTATGGCTACAACCTCCTACTATCCAAGAGGGAGGATTGATTTATAATCTAGAATTACCTTTCACTAACTCAGAAGCGATGCAACAGCTCAGTATTTCAATAGCTGCAGAAGTAGATGGTCTGTGTTAGCGTTTATAATAACAATATTGGTAATACTTGGTAATATGCAAGCCACAAGCTGTAAGTGGAGTTTTGTTGGCGTCTTTTTTTATTTTTTTTATTTAGGGTGCTCTATGGGCACAATCTCCATCCATCCATCAATTTTCTACCGCTTATTCCCTTTGAGGGTCGCGGGGGGCGCTGGTGCCTTTCTCAGCTACAATCGGGCGGAAGGCGGTGTACACCCTGGACAAGTCGCCATCATCGCAGGGCCAACACAGATAGACAGACAACATTCACACTCACATTCACACTAGGGCCAATTTAGTGTTGCCAATCAACCTATCCCCAGGTGCATGTCTTTGGAAGTGGGAGGAAGCCGGAGTACCCGGAGGGAACCCACGCATTCACGGGGAGGACATGCAAACTCCACACAGAAAGATCCCGAGCCCAGGATTGAACACCAGACTATTCAGGACCTTTGTATTGTGAGGAAGACGCACTAACCCCTCTGCCACCTTGAAGCCCATCGGCACAATAGATTATTCCTATTAACTTCATTATTATCCACAAACCAGAATGCAAAAAAAACAAAGGGATTGTGAATGACATGCAACATAAAAAAAGTACAGTTACCCTTTTTTTTTAGAGTTTTTTTTTTTACTTAAAAGCTGTCTCTTGGCTAATTATTGTGATTTAAGTTGCAAGACAAAAATGGAGGTACAAGCATCCCCGCTATTAGTTGACATAGCAAATTTGACAGTGAAGCCAGTAAGATCAGCCCAAAACATCTGGTCTTATGCACAAGCCTTATCCACTAGAGATGGACATAACTTTGTTTCTCTAACCATGGGGGAAAAAAAAGTGAGTGTGAAGGTCAGTGTTAAAAATTAAAAGTGCACGACATTTATTGAATTATAAAAGAAAAAAATCAAAAACATAACCAAGCTTGTAGCCAACTTATTTTGTCTGTACCACACTGGAGCAGTATGAGACTAATTCCAGCCAAGAAAGTTAAAACATATACGTTTGAAAATATGGAAACGCTGATGATGGTGTGTTTGACAAAAAGGCAGCAGGAAGGAGATACCGTGGAAGTCCACTCTCTAAAGCAAATGTTATTACATCACTCCCTAAAACTATTGTAGTTGTTAGTAGTACATTCTATTGTATTGTTATTATACAATATTTTGTTATCTAAACGTGTTTCTTTTTAAAAGGCAGGTTAGGTGTTAAAACTGTGCTGTTTCGGGCCAAACACCTATTCAACTTATTTCAATAAATTTTAATGGGCAACGTTGTTAACTCAAAAAACTTGCATCACAAATCAACATCTTCCGCCAGGGTGTACCCCGCCTTCCGCCCGATTGTAGCTAAGATAGTCGCAAGCGCCCCCCGCAACCCCAAAAGGGAATAAGCGGTAGAAAATGGATGGATGGATGGATCTTCCATTGGAATTAATTGAACTCCATTTTGTTGGTGATTGTTCTATTCTGGCTTCTAGAGATTGTTTTGTGAGTGTTTAAATATATTTATCTTCTTCCGTTTTAATTTGTAAAGGTTTTACAGTTTACTTCCTGACGACTTGTATGTTAATGTTTCTTGGATTTAGGTTAGTTAGCTTATGTCCATTCGCTTGGGAATGAACTGTATCAGCGGTCCGTGAACTGATCAAAATGTAGCAATCAATCCTATTTTTACAATCATTTTGATTTGAAGCGACAGTACTAACCGCCAAAAGTTTTGCCGCGGTTATCATTAATAGCGTTTATTGTTACATCCAAATGTACTACAAACGACTACAGTAGTTTTATGAAGTAATAATGTAATAATGTACACCATTGACCTCAGAGGGTGGACTTCTACCGTATTTCCTTCCAACTACTTGTTTTTCAAACACACAATTAGCAGCGTTTCCATATTTTCATGGATAAATGTCTGCCGTTTATATAATATTTTTATGTTTTTGGTTGGCTTTAGACTGCTTCAGTATGGTGCAGACAAGCAGTGATATGCTTAAATCAATCATGTTTCTGATGAGTTCCTTCTTGATTCAGTGAATTTCCACTTCTTTTTCCCAGCACTGCTGATCTTCTTTCTTACCATGCTTGGAAAAATTAAGTTTTGTCCATCTCTACCTATAAGCTTATTTTAGCGAGTAAGAACAACGTTTTAGGGCGCCTCTACGGGGTTCACTGTGACATTTGCTACACCAACTTAGGGCTGGGCGATATGGCCTTCTATTAATATCTCGATATTTTTAGGCCATGTCACGATACACGATATATATCTCGATATTTTGCCTTAGCCTTGAATTAACACTTGATGCATATAATCACAGCAGTATGATGATTCTATGTCTACATTCAAACATTTTTGTTCATACTGCATTAATATATGCTCATTTTAAACTTTCATGCAGAGAGGGAAATCACAACTAAGTCAATTGACCAAAAGTGTATTTATTAAACAGTTATTAAGAAGTGGCACAAACATTCATGTGATTTCCAAAACAGAAAGTGCAAAATTGTCAGAAACATTTTTTAAGAAGCTATTAATTCACTTTTGTGCATGATCTCACTAAGATGACATATCAACACAACACTAGATTAAAGTGCACTTTTTGTACAGAACGCAACTACAATAGTTTAAAACAAATAAATTGCACTTTTGTGCATGATGTCACACAAGATAAATGGTAAAATGGTAAATGGTCGTACTTGTATAGCACTTTTCTACCCCGTTTTAAGAAGCCCAAAGCGCTTTGACAGTATTTCCACATTCACCCATTCACACACACATTCACACACTCATGGCGGGAGCTGCCATGCAAGGCGCTAACCAGGACCCATCAGGAGCAAGGGTGAAGTGTCTTGCTCAAGGACACAACAGATGTGACTAGGATGGTCGAAGGTGGGGATTTAACTAGTAACCCTCAGATTGCTGACACGGCCACTCTCCCAACTTCGTCACGCCATCCATCAATATTCTACCGCTTGTCCCTTTTGAGTCGCAGAGGGTGCAAGAGCCTATATCAGCTGCATTCGGGCCAACACAGATAGACAGACAACATTCACACTCACATTCACACACTCGGGCCCATTTAGTGTTGCCAATCAACCTATAAAAGATATTTCAATAACTGTCAAATAATAATTAGCTGCATAAAAGGAAATCAAATAGTGTATGTTCCTCGCTATGTGATAGGTTCCTGTGGAAGTTATCTCCTCCTGTTGTTGTAAATTTTATTCATATGGTGTTGATGTGGAAATGGTTGCTTGGGCATTTTGTGGGTGTAGGACCGGCCGCAGATTTTGACATACGGAGTTTCAAGCACTCTTCATTCTCTATTGGGTGACTTTTCAAATGATGCTACAAATCAACAGTGATGGTACTTTTTGTAGCAACGCTTTTGCCGCATACTTGACACATTACGGTTGTCTGTTAAACATATTCCCACTTGAAGCCAAACCACCGCCAGACGATGGACTCCGTGCTGGTTTTTTTGGGAATGAATTATTTCTTCATTTGTTACCAGATTTGTACCTTCTCTCTCTCGTATTACCACTTGCACCGCACCGTTAGCACCACAGCTAACGTTACCCATTCCGCTACCTGTCTGCTACACGAGAGCGTATGACGTTGCACGCGCGACAGTATGTGACGTATGTAACAAGGTGCGCTTATTTTATGTCTCTGTGAGAAGGAGAGACAAGAAAGAGTGAGAAGAGCCTGAACTGTTTTGTATGCAGATAAAAGAAACTGCATGAGAACTCATACTCGAATATTACAATATAGTCACTTTTTATATCGCACAGATATAAACCTGTGATGTATCGAGTATATTCGATATACTGCCCAGCCCTACACCAACTAAAGACGGGAACGCTTGTAACTCTATTTTTTGCTTGCAACTTGAAGCATACCAATTAGCTGAGAGTTCTTATCCCAAAACATCCTTCTACTCTTCTTTATTGTTATGAGACTGGGCTAACTTTCAGTATTTAAAAAATTGCTATACTATTTTTTCTAAATGTCAACACTTCCTTGTGGTTTACATAACATGTAATGGTAGTACTTTGGTGAAAAAATGTTCATCTTTAAGCTAATTTGATGCTCCCTTTTGAGAGCCGGAGTTATTAGATGCAAATAAACCTCACCTTACCACACCCCCTCACGCTGAGTGTGCATTTGCACCTACACGGCATAATTATTTTGCATTTTTTTAGCTTTCTTGCTTTTATTGTGCACTATGGACATCGTTTGTTGTTAGTGACTTTTGGCACAACGCAACGTCCCAGATGATATAGCAAAATCGCTGTGTCAAAGAGGCAAAGATGCGGGTGGACTTAAGAGAGGAACGAAGCCCGGCTGACGTACAGTTTGTAACTATAGGCCGCCTAAGGTTAAACCTCTTCGGAATCTGTAATCATACCAAAGACTATAAAAATGGGACTCATTCCTTTCCTGCTTGGCACTCAGGATCAAGGGTTGGAATTGGGGGTTGAATCACCAAAAATGATTTCCGGGCGCGGCACCGCTGCTGCCCACTGCTCCCCTCACCTCCCAGGGGGTAATTAAGGGTGATGGGTCAAATGCAGAGACTAATTTTGCCACACCAAGAGTGTGTGTGAGACAATCATTGGTACTTTAACTTTAACTTTAATTCTGTAATGCTTGATCTTAGGGCTGGGTGATATGGACAAAAACTAATATCCTGGTATTTTTTAGGTTGAATGGCGATATACAACATATATATATCGGTATCTTAAAGCCTGACTTAAGAACTTTCAGTTTTGGTTGATTTTGAGGCGCCAGTGTACCAAAGCGGTTGGGTTTTGCCAGGAGAAGACCACACATGAGGACTAACGCATATAGCGTCATACTGACATGATGTCCGCTTTAATATTGGCGCAAATATTAGGTCGCTAATGGCTATGCTGATCTTACATAGCAGACACTATCAAGAAATGATCTTGGATTGGATTACAAACATGACGCTAGGAGCAAGAATGTATCAGGGCGGATGCAGGTCCCAAGCAAAGAAAGACCGGCGGGTGATTTTTATAGAAGAAAGTAGTAGTGAAACTATTCCGCTGGTGGCTATTTGTTGCGGCCATCCAAATTTCCGATAGCTGACATAAGCATTATCATTTTGATTTGAGCATCGAAAGTCACTGACTAGTCCAGCAGGAACACAGCAAAGGCAGCATTGGTCTAAAATTTCTTGTTGTTGAGCTCATGTCAGGGAGTGCAATGTTGATCCCGTCAGCTCCGTTTTTCTTTGTCTCCTCAATTAAGATGTTTTGTTTCTTTGGTTGTTTTGGAATATCGGCCATGATAGCAGAAATTGCACGTAGGCGTCCTTTTTCTTATTTTTTTTTTATTTTTTCTGGCGGTACGCAAGAGTTCGCATTATCTACCGTCTTGTTAACGAATGGGAAAAAGGGGGAGTGACGTATGCTGTAAAGCAAGTCAGCACATTTGTAGTTTTTTGTGTGGCAGGGTTCCTGCCACTCTCCTCAATGTGGCTAAGTGCTAGAAATAGCGATACAGACCGCCTCAGGCCATGACAGTAAGTCCATGTATCATCCCAAAAGTTCTGGAAATATTTTATGAAGGTTGAACAGTTACTTTGTTCTGCTTTAAACAAAACGTGCACCGTGTTTAAGGTTGCCTAAGTGTTTTATGGCTGGATAATTAGTGTTGAGAGTACTCATAACTTTAGTTGTACGAAGTAACATAACATGTTGCTTAGTCTTATACAGTAATTAGTTAGCTGTTACTATATTTTTGTTAATTTTGTGCATAATCGCTAGGTTTGTCACATCACACTTGTGCGCAAAATAGATGGAACTACTACTGGCTCACTACAGTGAAGGCCACTGACTGTTCAGTTTGAAACTACTCTTATTAATACTATAAATAAATACTAATAGACATAAAACGTACAGTAACTGCACTTTTTTGTCCATATAGATAAAAGTAGTGTTCATATATGTGGTCTAGTCTTAAACATAGGACTGCACGATTATGTGCAAAATAATAATTAAGATGATTTTTATCGATACTGAAATCACGATTATTAATCAGGATTATTCATTATGTTTGGTAAAACAGTGTTGGGGTGTGAACGTGACGCCATCATGTAATATGTAATATGTAATAAAAACGCTATAGATAAACGTTATCTATATATTTAAAGACAAATGTTTTGTTTATTAATAGTATCAGCATTTCAGCTTTTTTGTTAAATGATGCCTTAATCTCTATTTTCACATTTTCATAGTGAGAGGTATTTTTAAGTTATGTATACACATTTACATGTTCTAATATGTATAAATGTACATGCTATATCTGGACAGATCAATTGAAAGTTTGTGCAGAAATCTGTCGTATAGCTATTAATTATACACCATATAACATTACCAAAATGCTATGTCACATGAATAGATATTAAAGTAATTACTTTGTGAAAGGAAAAAAACACAAGTAATGTAAAAAACATGGTGTTTACTTTTTGATTTCAATATAAAACTCAAAGCAGTTTGGCTAAAGAAGATAAAGTCTATAAAGTTTTTCTCCAACAACCATGTACTTCAGTAGTCTAAAAGTTTGGCCAACAAGAATAAACTGGAGTGATACGTCTCAGATCTAGTACACACTCTTTGTGCCTCACCAACAACTCGGCCTGCGTTCAATTCGATGAGATGACAAAACATTTTAGTATTGATGTTATTGGAACACACAAAGTTAGCAGTTAAATTCAAGGACGAGTGAGCATCCCAATCAAGCGATTGAAATGTATTGAAACTAAGTGATCAGCTCCATTTACTCGGAGAGAACATTTTCACAGCAAAGTCTGTGTAGCCGCCGCCATGTTTACTGGAGCCAAACGACTCTAGTGCGAATGCGCAGGCGCCGCAGCGCTTCAGTTTAACAGGAAGTAAGCAGCGTTGCCTGAAATGCATTAATAAATGACGTTTTTTCCATAATTAAGAATTCAAACGGTATTACTAAGCATCTGGAATTTTATCGCGATTTATCACTACACCGTTACATCCCTACTTCAGATGAGGCTGAACGTTTGTGTAGTGACTTGTGCTAGTTAAAACAAACAGCAACACAGCATTTTCAGTCTTTGTTTCGTACCATGGGCAGTTTGTCGTTTGTACTACAAATACTTGAACATACAGGGTTTCCTGCAGTACTTTGTTATTAAAGCTGCCTTCTTAACAACAAAGAGCCAACGCCTAAACTAAAGCCTGAAAAAAATTAAATATTTATTTATTTATTTGTTATTATTTTTTGTCCTGTCCAGCTTCTCAGGCAAATCATATAGTTGATGTAGAAGCCCATATCGGCTGTTCAGATTTACTTTACAAAAAAGAAGGGTAGGATTCTATACTAACTAAGTTATTTCACTTAACCTTTTTCTGTGTTGAAGCAGCAAAAATTAAATTTATGTTAAATGAAGAGTTTCTGTCTCTGATAGTTGATATAATAATGTAACTGCATCACAAAGCCTACATGAATGTACCAAAAATTGTAGGCTTCTTCAAGCGACGAAGCCGGCCTACTTCATCACAGTTTGTAGTCTATTGCCCCCCCCCCAGGCAGCGATGAGATGGAGACGTGATGGTGGCGACAGGCCAAATTACACTGTTCCTTACAAACACCCAGCCCCATCCGCTTCCGTCCGCCGGTCCCGGGCGACGGACCCTTCCACCTTAACTATGAAATATTCGGGGAGAAACACTGACATAGAAATAAGGTGGTGGACTCATGCAGAGACCTTTGGGTAAGCCATAACCATATATATAAATATCCCCAGACATCACAGGACTGACAAATTCCAAACAGACCGTTTGGAGGAAGTAGAAAAGAGGCAAGATTGTTTTATAAATATCTTTGCAATTCTTCCACGATTTGATTTCACATATTTAGGACTTATACATATCCTAAATACACATACACAGGTACCATCAGGTTGGCAAAGTTGGTTTTGTTTAAGTTTTACTCTACTATAGTGGATTATTTGTTGATATTTGAACTGCCTTGAAAGACAGGATTTGTCAGTATATCTACTAAAACATCACTCATGCTGGACTGTGACACCTGGGCCTCACAATAAGGGAGTGTGTCTGCTTCTTCAACCTTCATGTTTTCAACTAATGTGAAGCACATGACTTCCGAATTTGAGGGTCTCTTCAAATTGTCCGTCGATTTGGCGGTTCAAAACTGATGGTTTTAGCACATCTTCTTTAAGACTAATTTGGCTAAACTGTAAGAGTTCTGTTGGAGGTCAATTTCTGATTCAGCTCTCCCTGACTTTTAGGCCTCCCATTTGGCCAGAGGCCTTTTGACGCCATGACAACACACTATGATGTGCAGAGAGTCAGTATTTCTGTCTCCTCTCTGGCACAGAAGGTGGATTTTCCATAACATCTACGTTTACTAGCCAGTTGGCAGCGTCTTGCTCTACAGACTCGTACATGCAACAATATCAAATTAAATGCAACCCGCATGTTGCGTGTGTATGCAGCAAGTGTTTTAAATAGGTGGGAATGCGTTTCCCCGTGCTGTCGTGACGTTGCTCCCCGCTAGAAATGGGAGCTGGATTGTAAAAAGAAAGGAGAGGGGGGTGCATTCCCCATATTGGGACCTAAGCTCGTAGTAGACATAGCTCACACGCGGTCATGCGTGGCGCGATAGAGATGGTATTTCTTTCTTGCTATTCAAGGGGCCGGACTTTGATTCAAAATCTTAATCACTGGCTTGGACATTGTTTAGAAATGGAAGATAAGTTTGAGTTTAGAGATCGCGCCACTCAGTAAATAGTAAAAGAATTTTAAAGTAAAGTTGTTTTTTTCACGTGACTTTAAAAAATGTATTGTTGGCTCAAAATACTTTCGCGGACAGTATCCTCAAAGTTGTATAATCACTTGAAAATTAATTGTGAATGACTTTTGTTTGGGTCATCAGTTGCTAAGTATGGCTACAACTAACGATTATTTTGGTAGTCGATTACCGTATTTCCCGGACCTTAGGGCGCACCGGATTGTAAAGCGCACTGCCGAAGAATGGTCTTTTTTCGATCTTTTTTCATATATAAGGCACACTGAACTTTAGGGTGCATTAAAGGAGTCATGTTATTATTATTCCATCCATCCATTTTCTACCGCTTGTCCGTTTTTGGGGTTGCGGAGGGCGCTGGTGCCTATCTCAGCTACGATCGGGTGGAAGGTGTTGTACACCCTGGACAAGTTGCTACATCATTGCAGGGCGAACACAGATAGACAGACAACATTCACACTCACATTCACACACTAGGGCCAATTTTGTGTTGCCAATCAACATGTTATAATTATTGATTTTTTAAATGAAAACACTTACATAACATAACATGTAATGGGGGTTCTTTGGTCAAAATGTTGCATGGATTACGTTTTACAGATCATCTTCAAGCCGCTTTCTGGGTGGTTTTATTTACGCGGTTCACCTTCGACAGCGTGTTCTCCCCGTCATCTTTGTTGGAGTGGTGTAGTGTGCAAGGACGGGAGTGGAAGAAGTGTCAAAAGCTGGAGCTAACTGTTTTAATGACATTCAGACTTTACTAAAATCTCGTCCGGTGGTGGGTTGCATCTCCTCATCCGTAAACAACAACAAGGCCGTCAATGTGTCTCGTGAAAAAACGTCTAATCAGAACTCTCAAATAACTAAAGTTCCATGGGTGAATAATGCAAACTCACTACACCGGTATGTTTTAGCGCTTTCATGGCGAGTTTACTGACAGATGTAAGTAAGAACTTTACACTACTTTATATTACAAATGGCAACAGCGTAGGATGAATGTCCCATAACAAGAAGATAGAGAAAAAGAAGAAGCCTTTCCATGACGTCGTCGCTACCGACTACAAAGGCGGAAGCGCGCAATTTTTCAGGATTCATGCAGATCTCAGATACAGATCAGTAGGTACCACAAGGTGTTGCGTTTGCATAATATTGCGAAACAAAACACTAGATAATGTCTTACCTTATACACACACCATAATAATACTCCTATGTTTAATGAGCTGACAATCCATCAAGCGTTGCGGCTTCATAGCTTACCAAAGTTCTACTAAAGCATTTTGATAAATTTTTTTAACGCCGTATGTTAATGTTTAATATTTTCAATGGAACATATAAAATGTTGGTGTTTACTTGAGTGATATCGCCATCATATTGCCGTCTACACGAATCTGTTATGTGTGACTGCCATCAACTGGTCACATTTATCATTTCACCATATACCAAATAAAATTGCTTCGTGGTTGGTAAGCATAACCAGAATTATTCCGTACATTAGGCGCAGCGGGTTATAAGGCGCACTGTCGAGTTTTAAGAGAGTGCGCCTTATAGTCTGGAAAATACTATAATCAACAATTATCTTAATGATTAGCTGGATAATAAAGCGTACACAAATTTAATGGCTCTAATTTTTCCATCAATTTCTATTTGCAGTTTAAATTATTTTAAGCATATGCTTACTAACAACAAAGATGACTAATTCATTCATAAATATGTATTTTTACTGTAACTGTGCTACTCATTCAGATGTTACAAAAAATAACAAGACTATTAGAATGTTGTTCATTCGAAAGAAAGGAAAGACAAAGGCCTACAAATCCAATTAACCTTGTTTATGTATTTAAAAACAGTTAAAATGGCAGCAATGAAAACAAACAACAAAATAACACAATCTAACTTGCTCAAAAAAAAAAAAAAAGCATTTTGTGATGTTTAAAAAGCTGCATAATGCTATATTGACTGCTGATTAACTCTTGGCAGTTTTAGCACTCTAATACAGTGGTCCCCAACCACCGGGCCGTGGCCCGGTACCGGTCTGCGGACCGATTGGTACCGGGCCGCACAAGAAATAATAAAAAAAAAATATATATATATAAAAATATAAAAAATAAATAAAATATATATATATATATATATATATATATATATATATATATATATATATATATATATATATATATATATATATATATATATATATACGTATATATAAATATATATTTTTTCCTAATTATTAAATCAACATAAAAAACACAATATATACATTATATATCAATATAGATCAATATTTTCTGCAGGGATACAGTCCGTAAGCACACATGATTGTATTTCTTTATGAAAAAAAAAAAAAAAATTCATTGGACTGACACAAAACTTGTTTCTCCCTTTTATTTGGTCAGCCATTGTACTTTTCAAGTGAGCTCAGTTTCAAGTTACGCCTTTAAAAGCCCTTTTGTCCTAAGGAGGTCCCCTTATGCTATTTAGGTGGAGGAGTGGTGATAATATACAGTTTGCATACTACTGGCGCCAGACTGACTCGCTGTGTATCTAAGTGACTGAGTTCAGATCCTGGCAATTACTGCCGCCACTCTTAAAGGACCCGCAGCTATTAGCTTTTCTCCTTGCCCCCTCTTTTCCCCCTGCAGGCAAGGTCACAGTGTGCGCGCAAACTTTATTTTCCTTCTTGTGCAAGGAACTTTACTTCTTTTCCTACTTTTTGCATGAGATACCAACAATGTCTTTGAACCATGCAAATGCCTAGAAGGGACACGTTTACTTTAGATTCATGAGACTGCATGCGTCCTACCAAGAGGGCATGCTTGGTTCCTATCGTTCTTAGAAAACTACTACTATTATGTAGCTTTCTGTTAGATTCAGTTGCTTCTTTGGAGTTGAATCATGTGTACTAGAGCTGGGCGATATATTGATATACTAGATATATTGCGGGTTTGTCGCTGTGCGATATAGAAAATTACTATATCGTGATATTCGAGTATACATTCTCACGCTGCTGCTTTTAGCTGCGGGCATTACACTGCATGCGTTTCCAACTCTTTCTTGTCTCTCCTTCTCACAGAGAGATAAAACAAGTGCATCTTCTTGCACACGTCACGCGTGCAACGTCACACGCTCCCGCGGAGCAGAGAGGTAGCGACATGGTAACGTTAGCTGTGATGCTAACGGTGAGGTGCGGGTGGTAATACTAGAGAGAGAAGTTGCGAATCTGGTAACAAATGGAGGTAGAATTAATTCCCAGGAAAAACAGCCAGGGGTCTCTCGTCCGTTGGTGGTTTGGCTTCAAGCGGGAATATGTTGAATATTTATGCGGCAAAAGCGTTGCTACAAAAAGTAGCAGCACTGCTATTGTAGCATCTTTTGAAAAGTCCCCCGCTAGAGCAGTGGTCCCCAACCACCGGGCTCGATTGGTATCGGGCCGCAGAATTTTTTAAAATTAATTAATTTTTTTTTTTTTTTTTATTAAATCAACATAAAAACACAGTTACAATTAGTGCACCAACCCAAAAAACCTCCCTTTTTTGTGACAAAAAATAAATAAATACAAAAGAATCGCCCCCTGTCGGGCCACAGGACAATTTATCAAGCGTTGACCGGTCCGCAACTACAAAAAGGTTGGGGACCACTGCGCTAGACAATGAGGAGTGCTTGAAGCTCCGCATGTCAACATCTCCGGCCGATGCCACACCAACAAAATGCCGAAGCAACTATTTCCAGATCAATACTGTATGAAAAAAAAGTCAACTAGGCGATAACGTCCGCTGGAACATATTATGCAGCTCATGTTTATTTGACAGTTATTGAAATATCTTGTGTGACATCATGCACAAAAGTGCTCTTTATTTTTTTTTTAACTACTGTAGTGGCGTTCGGTACAAAAAGTACACTTTAATTTAGTGTTATTTTGATATGTAATCTTGGTGACATCATTCACAAAAGTGCACTTATAGCTTGTTTTAAAATGTCTCTGACAATCTTGCATTTCTTGTTTTGAAATGACATGAACGTTTGTGCCACTGCTTAATAACTGTTTAATAAATACAGTTTTGGTCGATTGACCTAGTTGTGATTTCCCTCTCTGCATGAAAGTTTACAATGAGCATATATTAATGCAGCATGTACAAGAATGTTTTAATGTAGACACATAGAATCATCATACTGCTGTGATTATATGCATCAAGTGTTCATTCAAGGCTTAGGCAAAATATCAAGATGTACTGTATATCGTGTATCGTGATTGACTTAGTTGTGATTTCTCTCTCTGCATGAAAGTTAAAAAAACAGCATATATTAATGCAGTATGGACAAGAATGTTTTAATGTAGACACATATAATCATCATACTGCTGTGATTATATGCATCAGGTGTTAATTCAAGGCTTAGGCAAAATATTGAGATATATATCGTGTATTGTGACATGGCCTAAAAATATCCGGCTATTAAAAAAAGGCCATATCGCCAAGCCTTAATGTGTACTGTATAATGACCAATACAAAGGCTGGCTAAGAAATATAACAAGGTGATAATGATGATTTATTCACGCAGTCAGAGATGATTGTAAGTTAGAGCATGGAACTGTACTGTTCCATACTGAGATGTCTGTAATATTTTGATTACCTACAACCGCTACCATAAACAGATTGTAACCTTCTGATACTGTCCACACAAAATATTATCTTTAAAAGGCTCTTGTATTGAATCACATTAGATTGTGCTGATGTGCGTACTTATTAGAGATCAACCTACATGTTTTTTTAAGGGAAAAAAAATATTATTAGTAGTGGGTTGTACGGTATACTGGTATTAGTATAGTACAGCAATACTAATGAATCATATTCGGTACTATACCGCCTCTAAATAGTGCCGGTTCCCTAACCCCCAGACCCCAGTCGTCGTCACGTCGTGTCAATGCTGGCAGAGGAACATGTTTGGCAGCGCACAATAACGGAGTACTTACAAGCAGACACAGTGTATAGACAGAAAAGGGAGAACGGACGCATTTTGATCTAAAAACTAACGACAAAGGTGAAATTATAACACTGAAATGCCCTCAGGAAGAAGTGCTTTTGAGACATAGCGGCTAACATCCATCCACAGTGTTTTAACTACTTCTAAATCACTAATCCTCGCTCACTTAGCGACAAATAAAGTAAGTTTCTTACAAGTATCATCCCTGCAAGACGAGGAATAGCTAAACATGCTTCACTACACACCTTAGCTCACCCCCGTCACAATGTAAACAATTACCATTGATGGATCTACATCCATTGTAATGATACCAAGTACAGTAGCGTATGTAGTTGATACTACTATGATTACATAGATATATTTTTAGCATCACAAAATCTTCTTCAGTTTTTTTTCAAAGTTTATATTACGTTTATTAACTCAGAAAATAGGTCCCTGGACACATGAGGACTTTGAATATGACCGATGGGTCTTCCTTTGTTCTATGACTTGTTTCCTGAGTTTGTAAACAAGAATAAATGACAACATTTGTCAATATTTTGATGGATTCAACATCCTTGTTTACATTCAAGAGATCTAGCTTAGCAGGTAGCATGGCCTCTTGTACCCTCTTGCTGTATGTAGTGTAGCATCTTTAGCTATTCCTTGTCCTTCGGTGATATCAATATTTATAGGAAATACTGTACAGCGCCTAATCTACTAAAGGTTTGCGTTTACTAAAACACGTGCAAACTTGGTATGTTATGCTTAAGCGCAAAGGATTGCGTGTCTTTAGTGAGCAAAATAAAGAGGGCGATCAATTTAGCGTATCTGTCTTCATGATTATGCCCACTATTTGCTGCTTATCAAAACACACACAATACTGGGAGTAGATGATGCAAATATAATTATTCAGGACACGCAATGTGATTAATCAAGACTTAAACTGTTTCGCGGGCTTTATTTTGTGTTTTTATTTAGCACTTTTGAAAGTTACGTGCGAGAAAAGAAGGGATCACAATCCAGGGTCATCTGGAAAGAGATCCTCAGTCCTATGTGTGTGTGTCAAAATTTTATAGCAGCTTATGGATTTTGATACATTGTAATTAGAGATGTCCGATTATATCGGACTGCCGATATTATTGGCCGAAAAATGCTTTAAAATGTAATATCGGAAATTATTGGTATCGGTTTCAAAATTATCGGTATCGGTTTCAAAAAGCAAAATGTATAACTTTTCAAAACGCCGCTATGTAAACGACGTACGGAGAAGTACAGAGTGCCAATAAACCTCAAAGGCTCTGCCTTTGCATGCCGGCCCAGTCACATAAAATCTACGGCTTTTCACACACAAGTGAATGCAATTCATACTTGGTCAACAGCTACACAGGTCACACTGAGGGTGGCCGTATAAACAACTTTAACACTGTTACAAATATGCGCCACACTGTGAACCCACACCAAACAAGAATGACAAACACATTTCGCGAGAACATCCGCACCGTAACACAACATAAAAATAGCAGAACAAATACCCAGAACCCCTTGCAGCACTAACTCTTCCGGGACGCTACAATATACACCCCCTGTTACCTCCTTCCCCACCCCCGCACCTAATCCCCGCCAACCCCGCCCACCTCTACCTCTGCATGCTCTCTCAGGAGAGCATGTCCCAAATTCCAAGCTGCTGTTTTGAGGCAAGTTTAAAAAGATAATGCACTTTGTGACTTCAATAATAAATATGGCAGAGCCATGTTGGCATTTTTTTCCATAACTTTAGTTGATTTATTTTGGAAAACGTTGTTACATTGTTTAATGCATCCAGCGAGGCATCACAACAATAATTAGGCATAATAATGTGTAAATTCCATGACTGTATATATCGGTATCAGTTGATATCGGAATCGGTAATTAAGAATTGGACAATATCGGGATATCGGCAAAAAAGCCAATATCGGACATCTCTAATTGTAAGGTTTCTTCTTGAGGAACCCTGAAATATTAGCTAACAAGCTCACATTCGTATTTGGGCTAACATAAATAATAAAATAATAAACATTTCAGCAATATAATTTTTTATAATTTCATAGCTACTGGAGGATTAGAGGAGCTGATTAAAACTAATTTTAATTGATGCGTATTTTTGTTTCTGCAGACGTTTTCCCGTTTTCTTCATATTGGAAAAAAACTTCTTGCAATGTGCATTTTCTTTGCTTTTGGATCATTCCAGACAAATGAATACGCTCGGGTGTTGTGACGATCTGCTGCCTCACTGCAGAGTGTGCCCTAGGTGTACTTAAAAAATAGCATCTTTTGTTTAGATTGCAGTTCTGTATTACAGAAAATGTGTGACAGATTATAGATGTGTGCTGCCTGTTCAAAATAACAAACCAGTACAGGCCGGGGAGCATAATAACACGAATGGGGAGGGAAACGAGTGTTTCCATGGCCACATCATGCCGGTAGTACAGACACATGGGGTGGTCTGCACCGGTTTTCAATTGTACTCGCAGTCGTAGTAGATCACACGCAACATTCCCATCAATAGTACACACAATTTTATAGACAGTATTATTAGCGACTAGCACTGTGTAGACACGCAAGCAAAGACGCTACATTCTGTCTCTGGGGTGCAGTGTTTTGCTTTCCGCTGTCATATTTGCAGGACGTAACGTGTTTGAAATATGTCATCAACATGCATAATCACAATATAACAATGCTATTAAAAGCTCTATCGTCGGCCGCATTTATATCATTTATCGCATAACCCTACACTCACACATGTATAATATCAAATCAAATCAAATTAACTTTATTTATAAATCACATTTAAAATATACCACAGGAGTAGCCAAAGTGCTACACAAACAGAGCACAATAATAAATAAATAAATAAAACATAAAAAGAGGTTCACAGCAGGTGCATTATGGCAGTGGTTCTCAAATGGGGGTATGCGTACCCCTGGGGGTACTTGAAGGTATGCCAAGGGGTACGTGAGATTTTTTTTTTAAATATTCTAAAAATAGCAACAATTCAAAAATCCTTTATAATTATCCATCCATCCATCCATTTTCTACCGCTTATTCCCGTTCGGGGTCGCGGGGGGCGCTGGCGCCTATATCAGCTACAATCGGGCGGAAGGCAGGGTACACCCTGGACAAGTCGCCACCTCATCGCAGGGCCAACACAGATAGACAGACAACATTCACACTCACATTCACACACTAGGGCCAAATTTAGTGTTGCCAATCAACCTATCCCCAGGTGCATGTCTTTGGAAGTGGGAGGAAGCCGGAGTACCCGGAGGGAACCCACGCATTCACGGGGAGGACATGCAAACTCCACACAGAAAGATCCCGAGCCTGGATTTGAACCCAGGACTGCAGGACCTTCGTATCGTGAGGCAGACGCACTAACCCCTCTTCCGCCGTGAAGCCCCCTTTATAGTTATATTTATTGAATAATACTTCAACAAAATATGAATGTAAGTTCATAAACTGTGAAAAGAAATGCAACAATACAATATTCAGTGTTGACAGCTAGATTTTTTTGTAGATGTTCCACAAATATTGTTGTTAAAGATTTCTTTATTTGCGAATTTTTTTTTAGAATTAAGTTCATTAATCCAGATGGATCTCTATTGCAATCCCCAAAGAGGGCACTTTAAGTTGATGATTACTTCTATGTGTAAAAATATTTTTTGTAATTGAATCACTTGTTAATTTTTCAACAAGATTTTAGTGATTTTTATATCTTTTTTTCCAAATAGTTCAAGAAAGACCAATACAAATTAGCAATATTTTGTACTGTAACACAATTTTAATAAATCAGAAACTGATGACATAGTGCTGTATTTTACTTCTTTATCTCTTTTTTTTTCAACCAAAAAAGCTTTGCTCTGATTAGGGGGTACTTGAATTAAAATAATGTTCACAGGGGGTACATCACTGAAAAAAGGTTGAGAACCACTGCATTATGGGACGCCATAGCAGGATGGAGATTCCAGAGTGTTAAAGGCCATGGAATTAAAGTGTGTTTTTAAGAGCGATTTAAAAACAGGAGGAGAGGTAATATACAGTTTTTTGGCCAGTATATCAAAACAAAACACCCATTGAATTTAAACCGTGCAACTTGTATAATTGTGCCCTATTTTGATATAATGTATTTAATATTACAGAGTCACCCCCGCCTCCATATTCAAGGCTCTCCCCAAATGAAGAACACAAGCCACTGGGTAAGTGACAGTAACAATATTATTTACTGTACTCTTACTGACGTGTCCATTGTGACTAAGTAGTCATTCATTTCCATGCAGACTTTTCCTGGCAGCCTTGATCAACTCAAAAGTTGTAATGTGGTGAAACTGCTGAACCTCTTATATGGTGCTCAGTGTGCATGTTCCGTGGACTAGCCCGGGGCCACATAAGGGTTCTGGAAGCACTTGTCGGAGGGGGGAGTCATCAGTTAAAGCCTGTTAGTGAGCCCTGTGCTGTTATCTATTATGGGATGAAACTAATAGTCTTTAGTGGATGGGGGAATTTGATATTGACACTAGCAATGATGAATGCTGCTTGGAGAACCTCTGCAGCAACATTGCAGACGGGCTGATGCGCCTAATGAGGAGGCTAATTTCTCTTTTGGTTCCCTTCAGACCTGTCAGACTCCACATTGTCTTACACTGAAACGGAGGCCGCCAGCTCACCAAACATCACACCAGGGGAATTCTCAGGTGGGTGTGCTTCTCCGACTGTCATACTCTCCATATAAGGAGCTCTTTGCAGAAAGGCTTTACGTTATTTCATGTGATGTCATTAGTACAAGGAGAAATTTGGTTTAGCAGGGAAATTGTTTGTTTTGATGTTGTTTGACCACTTAACAATATTTGGATTGTTGCCGCTTTTGGAATATTTTAATTACCTCAATGAGGTGCAACGTACGGCTTGAATGTTTTTTTGCACATACATCTTTTATATGGGTTGTGATTACATCATAGCTCAGGCCTGGGCAAAATACGCCCCTTTAAGATTTTCAATGTGGACCTCCGGACATTCTACATCAATATTTTAGACCTTTAACATCAAAACTGTAGCCGCCATTATGATGTGCAGTGTTGTTTTTAAATGACCGTAAGTCTTGAACTATAGAAAGTATTTCAATGATTGAAATCTGCGCTTTTAAGTGTTACACAAGTTATTACGGTAATCTACGTCACAGCAGCTCAGACCAGGAAAAAAGCAGAGTTGGTTTGTTTTCAGAGCAGCCGGCCCAAAACGCATGTGTCAGGAACTTATGCATAAGAGTGATAACATATCATACTGTCGGTGTTTTTTTATTACCATTTGCATTCATAAGCTGCTGTTTGTTACATTGTTGTTGTGTTTTGCTTGACTGTAAAAGACATGCAACTATGGAGGAGCTGGTCCGAGAAGTAAAAGAGGAGCGATGTTCATATGTTGTTAATATTCAGTATTTTATTGTTTATAGTTAATATTGTAAATCCAAATTTCTTTTATTTAATGTACATTTCGGGTGTCCCATTTAGTTAAAAAAACTTTTTTTGAGGTGGTCTGTCATAACTTCTTTAGAATTCTATCGGACATTGTGACTTTTGGTGTTAGTGTTCCTGGGAACAAAAGGGACCCCAACACACATACTTTACAGGATTTTTTTTTCACAGCTAAATGTGTATATGTAATTTATACACACATACACACTGACCCCCAAGACAATTTTTTTCTCTCAATGTGGTTCCCGAGTCAAAATATTTGCCCAGCTGATTTGTGTGTGGTAGGTGATGTTACCACTTAAGAATAAGATTAGTTTAAGTTTGACTTAATAATGCTAAATGATTTGGTTATGCGACTAGAAAATGCAATTTTTGTAAAAAAAAAAAAAAATGCATGTGAACGTTCAAAAGCCGAACTTTTAACAGTTAGCAGTAATACGCTAACCAGATGGTGTCAAGTTACATAAATATATTACTTTTGGGTGTATACCTGCAAAATGAGCAAAATAAAAGCGGGCATTAGTGCTCACATTAGCATGCTAAAAGTTAATATGCATGGAATTAAATTTATTTATTTGAAATATTTTGCATATGCTTGAAAAATTAGCTAAAAAAAATAGCTAGCATGCTAACATCATTCAAGTAACAAAATATTTGTCTCTAGGGTGTGTACCTGCAAAATGAACTAAACAAAATAGCATGCCAAAAGTTAAATGCATAAAGTAACAACATATTTGACTCTGTGATGTGTGCCTACAAAATAAGCTAAAACGATTGCATGCTAACACTTATGATGCGTGAAGTAACACAATATTTGACTCTTGAGGTGCATACCTGCAAAATTAGGTAAGAAGATAGCATGCTAAAATTAGCATCCTAAAAGTTAGCATGTCTCTAATAATAATAATAATTAATAATAATAATAATAATAATAATAATAATAATAATAATAATGGATTATTCTCAAAGTGCCCACAGAGAAGTGAGAACCCATTATAGTAAAACAATACTCTGAGGCATGTACCATAAAAATAAAGCTCAAAAGCTAACGAGCTGATATTTTATTACTTCAACCATTAGCATGATTTTTTTTTTTTCAATAAATAATACGTGCTTCACGGAAAAGTTGAAAGGGATTATTGGGACACAACAAAAATATGGCCAGAGTCTCCTCAATAAGTGGAATTTGTATTTTAGTGGAATACTTTGAATTGGTTGAGGAATGTGGGAAATGTGTGTTTGAAAATGCATTCAGAACAGAAAACATGTCCGATAAAATGTGGAATTCCTGGAAATGCGGGATTTAAAAAAAAAAAAAAATGGTTGCACACTTGTCATGATTCAGCAAACCATTTTAAAGGTTGTGTGTTGTGCTTTTTAGCATTCACACAATTATTAACCATGTCCATATAAGACGTTAGTTCCTTCCATCTGTATATGTTAATCAAATCACATTCTGTGGAAAAAAAAGATTCTAGTTGTTAAAGTATGCACCTTGACAGCTGGCTACTGTATTTTGCTGTGTCTAAATTGGACTCATAAACCTACTTGGTGTCATTTGGCCCTGGTTTTTTATGCCTTCTCGTGAAAAGCTATTAAGCAAGGTTCTCAGATAAAGGTTTCTTTGTGATTAGCGGTTCCACAGGGCGTGCTGGCCTCACCACCCTTGGTTTTCCTTTCAGAAATATTTGAGAGGTATAGAACCCTAATAAGATTTGTGCTCATTGAGAAACAAGCACACATACTTGTGCATTAGTGTGTGTGCGTCTTTGTGTGTGTGCGTGTGTGTTCTTATATGTATACCCTTCTTGAGACATCAACAAAGAAAAGTACCTTCCATATAAGGCCCGGTAACCAAGTTAGGACCGAAATCATGATCCCAATGCGGAAAACCATTGCATCTATAAGATAATGTCTCATTAGCACCCCTGGTGGTGAAATCCTTCAACATTAGGGTGGATTTAAACGTGCTCCCCCTCTGGTCAACATATGTAATAACAAGTGTGTGTAAGAATTTGAAATGCGCCCGCCCCCTTTGGCCAAAATTTATTCAAACAAAAACAACAAAAAATTTACTGTATATAAATACGAGCTGCATTAACTTGAAGTAAGTAATGAAGATTAAAAAACAATTACCAAAAAATAAAAAATAACTAAAAGCTGTATCTTTCTCACATTGTGTCGACTTTTTTCGTATAAAATTGTGTATAGTTTTTCATATTCGTTCTGTCTATGTAATATTGCAATATTTTCTCGTAAAATTATTACTTCTTTATATGGCTGGGCGATATATCGATATATACGATATATAATGGGTTTGTGTCTGTGCGATAGCTGTGATGCTAACGTAGCCGTACAAGAGCTAATACGAGAGAAAGATGTTGCGGATATGGTAACAAATGAAGGAAGACTTAGTTCCCAATAAAAAACAGCAGGGTTTCCATCGTCTGGCGGGGGTTCGGCTTCAGGTGGGAATATGTCGAACAAACAACCGTAATTTGTCAAGTGTGGGGGGGAAAAAGCGTTGCTATAAAAATTTGGAAAGTCACTCGCTAGAGAATGAAGAGAATTTCATAACCTTAGTAACATACCACATAATGAAGGACGAATACTCTTTGATTTCCTATTATGCATCTCATTTTTATTTGACATTTAAAATGTCTCTGACAATCTTGCAATTTTTGGGGGGGAAATGACTTGAATGTCTGTGCCATTGCTTAATAACTTTATTAAATACTCTTTTGGTCAATTGACTTAGTTGTGATTTCCCTCTCTGCATGAAAGTTTAAAAGTAGCATATATGAATGCAGTATGAAGAAGAATGTTTTAATGTAGACACATAGAATCATCATACTGCTGTGATTATATGCATCAAGTATTCATTCAAGGCCAAGGCAAAATATCCTAATATATATCGTCTATCGCGATATGGCCTAAAAATATCGCGATATCAAAAAAAGGCAATATCGCCCAGCCCTACTTCTTTATGTAAAATTATTACTTTTTTATGTAAAATTAGTACTTTTTATGTAAATATTTGTACATTTGTCATTTCAAATTCCGACTTTTATCACACTATTGCCAATGTTTTTGTTGTTCTTGTAAAACAGTGAAATTTTTTGAGTGAAATTCCAATTATTATTATAATATTGCCAACATTCTAAGCTTTTGTTATGAAATTGCGACTGTTATTGAGTAAAATTCCAACTTTCATCATAATGTTCCACAAAAAATTAGTTTTTCTTAAAAAAGTTTGACTTGCGTCAAGTAAAATCACGATTTTTATTATAATACTGCCAACATTTTAAGTTTTTCTTGTGAAATTGTGACCTTTTTCTTGTGAAATTCTAACTCATTTTTCACAACATATTGGCATAGTATATATATATGACTAATTAGAGTGTCCGTCCTGAGTTCGGTAGGCCGTGAGTTCAAACCCCGGCCGAGTCATACGAAAGACTATAAAAATGGGACTCGTTACAAGGGTTAGAATTGGGGGTTAAATCACCCGGGCGCGGCCACCGCTGCTGCCCACTGCTCCCCTCACCTCCCAGGGGGTGATCAAAGGTGATAGGTCAAATGCAGAGGACAAATTTCACCACACCAAGTGTGTGTGTGACAATCATTGGTACTTTAACTTCATGTTGTAAATACAAATATTTATATATCTAAAAAGGGTGGGTCTAATGAGGTAGGTATATTTCCAAGGTCTCAAGAAGGTAAAAAATACAAGAATGTGTTTGTGTGAGTGTGCGTGTGTCGTGGAAGCAAGGATTTAAAGGAAACCACCAAAGGAAGTGAGTAGAAACAGACTCTGTGATGTGATTTGAAGTGAAACACTCCTTTCTGGGGTCGACATGAGATCACCCTCCCCCTTTTTTTTTACCAGCCTCTATGGACAGCATCATGTGGACAGGGTGTCCGAGCACTTTTTTTAGGGGGGGTTGCGATTTCCTGTTCAAGACCCAGAGGCCTTGGACAGTTAAAGGGGAACATTATCACCAGACCTATGTAAGCGTCAATATATACCTTGATGGTGCAGAAAAAAGACCATATATTTTTTTTAACCGATTTCCGAACTCTAAATGGGTGAATTTTGGCGAATTAAACGCCTTTCTGTTTATCGCTCATGTGGTGATGACGTCAGAACGTGACGTCTCCGAGGTAATCCATTTTTGTTTTTCAACACATTACAAACACCGGGTCTCAGCTGGAGACATCATGCCTCGTCGATGTGTTGTCGGAGGATGTAACAACACTAACAGGGAGGGATTCAAGTTGCACTAATGGCCCGAAGATGCGAAAGTGTCTGCCGCCAGACCCCCATTGAATGTACCGGAGTGTCTCCACATTTTACAGGCTATGACAGACATGGCACAGAGATGTATGGATAACCTGCAGATGGATTTGCAACTATAAATTCAACAAAATCACAAAGGTGAGTTTTGTTGATGTTGACTGCCAGCTAATCGATGCTAACATGCTACGCTAATCGATGCTAACATGCTATTTACCGGCGGTGCTAAAGCAGACATGGCACAGAGATGTATGGATAACCTGCAGATGCATTTGCAACTATATTACGTTTCTTTCCACCCACATTTAATGCGAAAAAAACACTTACCAATCGACGGATTTAAGTTGCTCCAGTGTCAAGAGATGCGAAAGTCCTAATCGTTTGGTCCGCACATTTTACCGGCGATGCTAACGCAGCTATTCGGCTATGCTATGGCTATGAATGGCGTCAATAGCTATTCGCTCAATAGCTTCAGTTTCTTCTTCGATACTTTCATACTCCAACCATCCGTTTCAATACATGCATAATCTGTTGAATCGCTTAAGCCACTGAAATCCGAGTCTGAATCCGAGCTGACGTCGCTATATCTTGCTGCGGTATCTGCCATTGTTTGTTTACATCGGCAGCATTGTATGACGTCACAGGGAAATGGATAGTCGCATCGCAAATACCGAAAATCAAGCATTTTAAAGCTTTTTTTAGGGCTATTCCAGGACCGGTAACATTTTGAAATTAAACCCTTTTGAAATTGTGATAATGTTCCCCTTTAAGTAGCTGGTTACCTGGCAGTGAAGTATTCAATCAACAAGCAACCCCCCCACCCGCCCCACCCCAGCCCAACCCCCAAACCTCTTACCCTGGTAGTCAGCTGTCACCACCTCCGTGTGGCCCGGCGACACTCCCTGAGTCAACAAATGAGGGGCTTGTCAGAGCGTGCACCACAATTCCAGTGAGACTGCGGTGAGGAGGGAGTTTCGCGCTTTGGTTTCCTCCCAATGTCGTTCAGTGCGCTCTTGGGCGAGAGAGCGGAACAGTGGACCAGAAGGTGGTGTTTTTTCCGTGCGGTGCGCTAATTGTCGACGCCACTTTGGCTCCGATGGCGTCTCAGCTTTGATTTTGTTTGTGACACATACTGTTTGGAGTCAGTGAGTTTCCTCACAATGTCTCTGAAGTGTTTTAGAACTTTTTAAAAATAAAATAGCACCCTCTGTCAAACTCAAGGCCTGGGGGCCAAATCTGGCCCGCCACATTATTTTATGTGGCCCACGAAAGCCTGGAAATAATATGCGTTAATAAAATGCTTAATCTTTTCTTACTAAATGTATTTGTTCTTTCCTGTTTGACATGAAAAATCATGTGCTGCATGCAATTTCATATCTTTTAAAATGCGATATTATCAAAATCAACATATTATATTATGTATTCCAAAAATATTTTTTGTGTTGAAAAAAAGATACATACTGTACTTAAATATCTGCTTGACTTATGATTTCAAAACAAATTATCAGTCAAATTGTAGACTGTAAAATTGACAGTAGATTTTACAGTTAAGTTTTTTACTCTAAAATCAACTTTGGTACTTTTTTTTCCATATACAGTAAGACACTAACACATTAAAACAAACAAAATAAAACATTCAAACAAGATTTTATTAAAAAAAAAAAACAACAACTTGCAGCTCTGTTGGAATTTTACCACTAAAAAACAGTGGAATTGTTTTCCCATTCCATTCCATTTATTGCATTTTTTATATGCTGTAAAAACCCACTGCTTTTACTGTAAAATTATTGTGACTGCAAGTAGAGGTACATGTTAAAAGTGATAGAGAGGTGTATCTTGGGTTATGCATTTTTTTGCTAATCAAATACCAGCGGTCAGGAATGATTTCTCTGCACAAGTGAGATCCACCACCTCAAGCCCTTTCCCACAGCATAAGAAGTGTGCAACCCAACCTTCATCACCTCTGTAAGTGATTAAAAAACCCCAGCTTAGAGACACTCCTACGTTGTTTGGCAACACTTTAAACACAACTTGATTATTTAGGCAAAGTGAGCAGCCGGGGGGCCATTTGGTGAATGCAGCTTTTTGTGGGCCTGTGTAACATTGTAGAAATAGAGTAAACCCCCCAAAATGGGAAAATAGAGCAAAAAGGCAAATCATACTGACAAAAGGCAGAAATGTTTACACTAATAAAGAAAAGCACAAAGTTTTGTCATTAAATATATTGTTTAGCCTTTTTTTTTAGACTAGTTCATTAAAAACAATCCATGATGGTGTCACACTATGACCATATTGACAGAATATTATGAACAATGATGTTTTGTTTTATATACTTAAAGGCTCCACACAACTGCTTTTCTTTTGAATAATTAAAATAGTCAACTATTGTTTATGAGCCTATTTATGAGCATAGTATTGTTTGTTTTGATATACTGGGACGCTGATACTGCAATTTACATTCTGTACAACATTGAATACTTGACAATTTGAATTTTTTAATAAAGTAAGTAAATTTGAAAATAGGTGAGTTAAGGTTTTTTTTATTCATCTTAAGTATTGAGAATCTTGAAGAAGGTATCGGTATCCCATCCATCCATTTTCTACCGCTTATTCCCCTTTGGGGACGCGGGGGGCGCTGGTGCCTATCTATCAACCTTTGAAATGCTGGTATATTGGGACAACCTTCTTCCACATTTCAAAACATGCATTTTAGAGCTTACACAGGCCTCTAAAGTATCCAAAGGTCTGAATGTAAACAGTTGTTTGTCCTCTCACCCAAAGTCAACTGGGTTAGGCCAAGAAACAACAAAATTGACATACCCTGACCCCATATCCCTTTGGAAGATCAGGCTGTAAAATGTCATCAGAAGCCTCAAGGAAGTTTGGATCACTACACTCAGAGGAAAAATGCCTTTGTGTTTTTATACTTGTTCTGCAGACGCCATAATAACTAACAACTAAGTTATAGGCTTTTCTTGCCAAGTGTATGTTCAAGTCATGGTGCATCTATCATGTTGCTGACCTGAAAGTCACACTGCATGTGATGCGTCCTGCAGCTCCAATGGAGACCATGCATGGTGTGTGTAGGTCGACTTGTATGGGAGCCAGACTCCAGAAGAACAAGTAAACATGAGTGGGAGGCAGGGTGTGATGTGTGGAATAATCAAGACCAGTGTGCAGCCTGGGGGTACAGAAATAATCAATGCGCATACTTCTGTGTCACACAATAGCAGAGAAAGATGTCAGAAATGCTTACTTTGGTAACATGTCGATTAGAAGTGGAAATTTTTCGGCACTTCCCCATTCGATTACAATTTCTGGGGTGACAATTCCATTTAGAATCGATTCAACCAAATTCTCATAATATATTATTTGAACGTGCACCTGGGGATAGGTTGATAGGCATCACTAAATTGTCCCTAGTGTGTGAATGTGAGTGTGAATGTTATCTGTCTATCTGTGTTGGCCCTGCGATAAGGTTGTGACTTTTCCAGGGTGTAACCCGCCTTCCGCCCGAGTGCAGCTGAGATGGGCTCCAGAGACCCCCCGCGACCTTGAACGGGACAAGCGGTAGAATATGGATGGATGGGTGTATAAATTATAACAAAACCTTTTCAAAGCAGTATACCGTTTACTAAAGCTTCTCTTGGCTGCTGACTTACGACCTATACACGCTGTGTTGGCCTAAAAACGTATTTTTAAAAATGTTATTCACAGAAATTATAGAATGTTTAACAATCTAATAAAATTAAACCCAATCTTAGCTTTACAATATGTAGGATAGTAATTTAAAAAGCAATTGATAAAACATAAACGTACAATACTTATGTCATGTATACAATACTACAAATATATTAAAATCAACAGTGGAAAGAATAGTCAAATACAATTAGACAGAATAGAAATTGAAAGAGTAAATGAAACCAAATTTCTAGGTATAATGTTTGAGGATAAAATGAAATGGAAATCTCATATAAAATATATACAACATAAAGTGGCAAGAAACACGTCAGTAATGAATAAAGCAAAACATGTTCTAGACCAAAAATCACTTCATATTCTCTACTGCTCACTAGTGTTACCATATCTGAGTTATTATACAGAAATATGGGGAAATAACAACAAAAGTACACTTCCTTCTTGAACGGTGTTACAAAAAAGGTTAGTTAGAATAATACATATTTTGTTGGCTAGAAAGAACATTCAAACACTTTATTCATTGAATCAAAACACTAAAATTCCACGACATAAAAAAAATGATAAAATTATGTACAAAGCAAACTATAATCTGCCACCCAAGAATGTACAAACCCATTTCCATATGAGTTGGGAAATTGTGTTGGATGTAAATATAAACGGAATACAATGATTTGCAAATCATTTTCAACCCATATTCAGTTGAATATGCTACAAAGACAACATACATTTATTTGATGTTCAAACTGATAAACATTTTTTTTTGCAAATAATCATTAACTTTATAATTTGATGCCAGCAACACGTGACAAAGAAGTTGGAAAAGGTGGCAATAAATACTGATAAAGTTGAGGAATGCTAATCAAACACTTATTTGGAACATCCCACTAGTGTACAGGCTAATTAGGAACAGGTGGGTGCCATGATTGGCTATAAAAGCAGCTTCCGTTAAATGCTCAGTCATTCAGAAACAAGGATTGGGAAACGGTCACCACTTTGTGAACAAATGCGTGAGCAAATTGTCAAACAGTTTAAGAACAACATTTCTCTACGGGCTATTGCAAGGAATTTAGGAATTTCACCATCTACGGTCCGCAATACCATCAAAAGGTTCAGAGAATCTGGAAAAATCTCTGCACGTAACCAATGATATAACAGGCCTTCGTTCCCTCAGGTGGTACTGCATCAAAAAGCAACATCAGTGTGTAAAGGATATCACCACATGGGCTTAGGAACACTTCAGAAAACCCCTGTCGGTAACTACAGTTTGTTGCTTCATCTGTAAGTGCAAGTTAAAACTACAAACCCCTTTTCCATAGTTGGGAAATTGAGTTAGATGTGAATACAAATGGAATACAATGATTTGCAAATCCTTGTCAACCTTTATTCAATTGAATATGCTACAAAGACAGACTATTTGATGTTCAAACTCAAAAACTTTATTTTTTTTTGCAAATAATAATTAACTTAGAATTTCATGGCGCTTCAACACGTGCCAAAGTAGTTGGGAAAGGGCATGTTCACCACTGTGTTTCATCACCTTTTCTTTTAACAACACTCAATAAACGTTTGGGAACTGAGGAAACTAATTGTTGAAGCTTTGAAAGTGGAATTCTTTTATGTACAGCTTAAGTTGTTTAACAGTCCAGGGTCTCCGTAGTGGTATTTTAGGCTTCATAATGCGCCAGACATTTTCGATGGGAGACAGGCCTGGACTACAGGCAAGCCAGTCTAGTACCCGCACTCTTTTACTATGAAGCCACGCTGTTGTAACAGGTGGGTGGGCATTGTCTTGCTTAAATAAGCAGGGGCGTCCATGATAACGTTGCTTGGATGGCAGCATATGTTGTTCCAAAACCTGTATGGACCTTTTTAGCATTAATGGTGGCTTCACAGATGTGTAAGTTACCCATGCCTTTGGCACTAATGCACCCCCATACCATCACAGATGCTGGCTTTTCAACTTTGCACCTAGAACAGTCCTGATGGTTTTGTAGTGCATTCAATTGAATATGGGTTGAAAAGGATTTGCAAATCATTGTATTCCGTTTATATTTATATCTAACACAATTTCCCAACTCATATGGAAACGGGGTTTGTACAACAATTATTCTCAAAAAAAGAGGAGAAATATAATCTTAGAGAAAAATGTCATTTAAAACATTTTTACGCATGTACAACACTTAAGACCTTCTGTATATCAGGATGTGGAATTAAATTATGGAATGGATTAAGTAAAGAAATGAAACAATGTACCGTATTTTTCGGACTGTAAGTCGCAGTTTTTTTCATAGTTTGGCCGGTGGTGCGACTTATACTCAGGAGCGACTTATGTGTGAAATTATTAACACATTACCGTAAAATATCAAATAATATTATTTATCTCATTCATGTAAGAGACTAGATGTATAAGATTTAATGGGATTTAGCAATTAGGAGTGACAGATTGTTTGGTAAACGTATTGCATGTTTTATATGTTATAGTTATTTGAATGACTCTTACCATAATATGTTACGTTAACATACCAGGCACCTTCTCAGTTGGTTATTTATGCCTCATATATCGTACACTTATTCAGCCTGTTGTTCACTATTCTTTATTTATTTTAAATTGCCTTTCAAATGTCTATTCTTGGTGTTGGGTTTTATCAAATACATTTCCCCCCAAAATGCGACTTATACTCCAGTGCGACTTATATATTGGTATGTTTTTTCCCTTCTTTATTGTGCATTTTTGTCAGGTGCGACTTATACTCCTAAAAATACAGTACTAAAATTATCCACTTCAAGAAACTCTTCAAACTTAAATTGTTTACAAAGTACAAGGAAAAAGAACCACGGTGGACATTCTGAATTTATTTCATCCATCTATTTGTTTTCTAGATAATCTTACTTAACTCACCATATGGCCCTGCGATGAGGTGGCAACTTGTCCAGGGTGTACCCTGCCTTACGCCCGATTGTAGCTGAGATAGGCGCCAGCGCCCCCCGCGACTCCAAAAGGGAATAAGCGGTAGAAAATGGATGGATGGAACTCACCGTATGACATATAACTTACTTTACTCATTATTATTTACTTATTTATTTATTCATGATACTATTAGTTATGGAGTATACTGTGAATAAATTGACAACAGGAAGGGACCAAAAGTTTTTGCAATTGCCATGTAAAGGAAAAGGGGTAGGATTAAATAAGCTCTTCTTCTTCCTATACATTTCCGAACATATTGAATAAAGAAACTGGAACTTATGATGTATCATGTTGTGTGCATACGTGTTCCAAATAAACACAAACTGAAACTAAACACAGACTCAAACAGTATCAATGATCATAATAACATCCAAAAATACGAATCGATTTAGAATAGGAAGATATAAAAATAACAATTTGGCTGTGAATAATTTTTTTTTTTATCACTCTTAATATGGATATTAAGCATAAACTTGATGCCCTCGCAGTGCAAAACAAGTTGACGTCACATTTGCAATGTCCATCAAACACCATGTGCACATTATTAATATCTCAGTTTATATTTAGCCAATATGCGCTCATAGCCATCTGGACCATTCTCAGTGTTTTATCTAAACATGGCTGTGTCACATTGTGGGAGAAAGACACCCTCTGCCAGGCTGTCTGGGATATCTGTTTACGTCACAGGCCGACTGAGCTCGCAAGCTTGTGCACACATAGTATGCCTTAGTGTGTGTGTGTGTGTGCTTGTGTATGTGTGTGTGTGTGTGTAAGGGAATGTGCCTTTGCCTGCGCTGCCCTCCCAGTGTGCCCGCACACCTGTTTCCTCAGTGCCTGGGCCTTGTCGTGTGCACAACAGAATGAAGGTCTTTGAAGCAGGCCTCATTGCTTCCTGTATGACTGTCTGAGGGCTGCTCGCTCCCTACGCATGGACTTTATTATGGCGCTCTCATTCAGGGAAAACGCGATTTCCCCAGCTGGATTTCTCTTGGTGAAAGACAATTCCTCCACAAAGCTCACCGTCATGTCGCTTCGCAGATGAGAGGACTTGAAATGCGTTTGACAGAAAACATTCCTTCCGGTCCTTTAAAACAGAAGGTGTCTTTTCATTACTCACGACAGCACCTGCTCTGACATGCTGGTACTACCGTGCTTGTAAATATGTTTTAGTAGCTTCATCAGATAGGTTCTCTGTGCAAACACAGCTCCTATGTGTCATGATTATAGTTGCTCAGTTAGGGAATTTGTTACAGGGATGCTGCTAACTCTGAGCACGCCATTGGACACCAAACAAAGTGATTGAGCCTCTCTTAACATGCATGGAAGAATCTGCTTAAAAGAACTTCCCCTCTGGCCGAAAAATAAGGAGTTGTTCTTCTTTATGTCTGGAATTTTCATAACCTCTTGCCTATTGGCAACATTTTAACAAAATGTGATATGCTGATATTGTTCAGAACTATGTTTCTAATATTGAGACAGCGGGACCTGGATTTACCAACTTTACTAGTTCTTGAACAGGGTTTCCCCAAAAAGGGAATAAGCGGTAGAAAAATGGATGGATGGATGGAACAGAGTTTGTAAATAGAAAAGTATGTACAGTTTTTATAACAAATCCCAATTACCATGCACAATATTACAGTGTATGTAACAGCTGCACCAAAAAAAAAAAACGACAGCATAAAATAGAGAGTAGATCCAGCAGAAAATATACAATATAAACAAGGAGATGTAGCTAACATAGAAGCGGTCAGGTAAAAGACAGATATAAACATGAATATTACTTTTTCTCACTGTGAAAAATCAGGTACATAGAAGACCTTCTCCTTGAGGTGTCTGATATTTATCAACAACTTCATAATGCTCATTACTGCCTAACACAGGTCTGGAGTGCAACTTTTGTTTAAAAAAAAAAATAGTTCTTTTTAATAGCATAACTAGTAAACAAATGGCGTGCCAGTTTTCCCCATTATCAGCTGTTTCCTGTTCTGTTTCTCCCCCGTACAGTATCGCACATGCCTTGGAGCTTAGAGGGAGGACATTACCGTGTGTGGCCTTGGCAGAAGTCTCACCCGTATACTCATGTTATAATGATGATTGGCTCCAAATGTGCAGACATGCCAACATTGTTTTAATGTAATGGATTATTTTATTTTTTTTCATGATCACTGACACAATCCTCTGAATGGCTCCTGCTTTAGACTGCTGGAATATCATGGCTCCAGTCTGCCTACATTCTTCCGTCATCACAGGTTGTGTGCCCAATCAAGCCATGGAATTTGCTAGCACAACACCGTGCACACATACACACATACATGGGGCTCCCTGACATATACAGTGTGTCTCATGACCAGAGGATGTACAAGGTGACCTTTAAGTCACTCTTCTTGTGTCATCTTCCTGAAAGTTTAGGAAAGCTGGACAGAAAGAGCGGAAAGATGTTGTGTACATAGCGTGCCCTCTTTCTTGCAGTGCACGCTTACTCGAGGGCATCAGTAGTCAAAAGTTCCCGCACAGTAATCATTCCGCATTCTTCGCAGCGTGCCAGCCTGTCTCAGAAGCAAAAGCACTTTGTCTAGCTCGCTCGTTTATTGACTGAGGGCTGCACGTTTGATAGATACGAGCCATTGGAGTGTTCAGGTGCTTTTGTTTATACTTCATTTTAAAAGCATGACTCACGATTGCATACTTTCACATCAAAGTGACACATTTGCATGATAAATGCAAAGAAGAGCCCCTGTATGTTTGGACCCCTTGCCTCTTTGAACATTTGCGTGATAAATGCCAAGAAGAGCGCCTGTATGTTTGGAGCCCTTGCCTCTTTGAACATTTGTGCAAGAACTCATGAATGCATGTGATGGCTGTCTTGATGCAGGCTTCATTTTCTCCGACTTTAAAGGCTTGTCCATCCATTTTCTACCGCTTATTCCCTTTGGGGTAGCGGGGGGCGCTGGAGCCTATCTCAGCTACAATCGGGCGGAAGGCAGCGTACACGCTGGACAAGTCGCCACCTCATCGCAGGGCCAACACAGATAGACAGACAACATTCACAATCACATTCACACACTAGGGCCAATTTAGTGTTGGCAATCAACCTATCCCCAGGTGCATGTCTTTGGAAGTGGGAGGAAGCTGGAGTACCCGGAGGGAACCCACGCATTCACGGAGAGGACATGCAAACTCCACACAGAAAGATCCCGAGCCTGGGATTGAACCCAGGACTACTCAGGACCTTCGTATTGTGAGGCAGATGCACTAACTCCTCTGCCACCGTGAAGCCCCTTTAAAGGCTTGTGATTACCCTAAATATCACGCTGTCACATTTCTCAAAATGTGAACAGGCTGCAAAACAACTTTTTCTAAGTTGTGTTTTCATGTGTGACTGTCGGTCAAGTCTGTGCTTGATATAAAAAGTGCAATCTAACTAATGCGACTGAACTAAAAGTTGAAGAACATTTGAACATATACTATTAGGCATCGATTCCAGTAGAAGAAAGCACAGATGTTGCACATTTCTACATACCGTATTTTTCTAACTTTAAATCAACGTTTTTTTCATAGGTTGGCCGTGGGTGCGACGTATACTCCGGAGCGACTTATGTGTGAAATTATTAACACATTACCGTAAAATATCAAATAATATTACTTATCTTATTTGCGTGAGCGACGAAGAAAATGTCCGCAATCGTCACACACACGTCAGCAATCGTCACTCTTAACGCCAACCAATAAGAATTCGGCGGGGGTGGGTCATGGCAGAAATGCATTGTGGGTCATGATATGCTAACTGCTATATGCTATACGCTACTGCCGGAGCTATTAAAATGGATCACATCAACATTGGCGGTAACTTATAAAAACTGAGAAGGACTGAACTAAAATGGCACCGAAAAGGAAATCATATACTGCAGATTACAAGCTGGACGTAGTGAAATATGCTGCAAAGAACAGCAATCGAGCAGCAGAAAGAATGGACGCTAGCGGGGCGCATACCAGAGGTGACACAGAGGAAGAAGATTTCATCGGATTTATCGATCGGGAGTGACAGATTGTTTGGTAAACACATAGCATGTTCTATATGTTATAGTTATTTGAATGACTCTTGCCATGATGTGTTGCGTTAACATACCAGGCACCTTCTCAGTTGGTTATTTACAGTATGCCTCATTTAACGTACACTTATTCAGCCTGTTGTTCACCATTCTTTATTTATTTTAAATTGCCTTTCAAATGTCTATTCTTGTTGTTGGGTTTTATCAAATAAATTTCCAACAAAAATGCGACTTATATACCGGTATGTTTTTTTCCTTCTTTATTGTGCATTTTCGGCCGGTGCGACGTATACTCCGGAGCAACTTTTAGTCCGAAAAATACGGTATAAGGGCTGCAACAATTCTTCGTTTAAAACCATTCATTCAATTAGAAAAAAACTCCCATTCATATTCTGATGTTTCGATTTATCGTTGAATGAGTGTAACTGGTAAAAATGTGTAAAATCTGAGCTGCATGGAGTGTCCGGAACTTTAAAGGGTAACTGCACTTTTTTGGGGGGAATTTTTCCTGTCGTTTACAATCATGAAAGACATGATGACAGATGTTTTCTTTTAATGCGTTTTAAATATTAAATAAACGTAAATAAAAGTCAGTAACAGCAAAGCCAATGGGAGCTCCACTATTCTGCCAATAAAATCAGATAAATAACCATTTAAAAAACACCAACACTACTTACTTTGTTTGAAAATAGCTATGAGTGAAGGCAATCATCTTATTCGGCCCTCATGAGAATCTGTAGTTATACCAATTTATAATTGTGAAAAATATAGATATTTTGTGATAATGTTTTTACATTTTTAAATAGTTTGTCTGCGTTAGCGTTTATAATAATAATAATATTGAATGATATTAATACATCGTTATCACACATTCAGACACACAAACACACACACGTACACACGCGTACACTGCCTTGGAACATGCCTACACACAAAAGCAGTACTAAAGGAGAGATTCACAATTTGCAGTCATATTGTTGTTTCAATACGCTATAACTAACATTAGTTGCTAAATATTACCATATCTCTTATTAGCTGAAAACCGACATAGCTGATGTGTGTGAGTGTGTTACGTTGGGTGCAATTTCCATGCTTAAAGCATGAAGTGGGCTAGATGTACTGTAATTTCCGAACTGTGCATGTTTTTAACTTAATGCTGCGGAAAATTTCTGGATTTTTAAAGGTTCAAAAACTTCACATACCGCCAATAAATTTTGCTGCGTCACATCAAAACAATAAAATTGCCGAATGGGTCGAGATGGACCAATGAAATTGTTCACTTGAAATCAAACGCACAAACATAATCAATCAGACAGCCATCTAGCCTGTTATGGACTCACCTTCGCCATGGGGAAGAAATAACAACAAAATGGACACAACGCAGCACCCAAGCTGAAGACGATTGATCCGAAACAGAAATTCCCCACCACTAATGGGTCATGAAAGGGTCGACTGCCGCTCGCAGTCGGAGGAGGAGAAGGATGAAGATCGCGCTCACAATGACCTCTCCGGTAAACTTCTCCATGCCGAGTTACAGGCACTGTTTTTTGTTAAATTTGTGAATTAACACAAGTGCCTGTGTAAATAGTTCATGTTTCAGTTCATACACCTTGACTTGTGTTGACTATATGTGTACAAAATTGAATGCGTCTGAAAATTAGATTGGTGTAGCAGATACTAAGGTGCGCTTCATTGACCGGAAATAACAGTAATGCTTGCAGCAGAGTCAGAAGTTAGCGCCCTCTAGGCTGTTGCCGATGCATGACACACAGCAGTGTTTTGCAGGTGAAAAATGTTTGTGATTTCATCACATGACTAAAATCCAATCAAAGAGTTACTTAGTATGGCTAAACTAAGTCTTGTCACGGAGCAACAGTAGGTTCAGCCTCTTGTAGTTTGGGTTCAGCTCCCTCGCAGCCTGGCATGCGTCCTCAGGTTTCCACCACAGACCTGAGTATTTCCCAGCGTCTTCCCAGTGCCTCGCCGCCCACACTCCCTAAGGAGCTCTGATGCTCCAGGATACGGGATGTGGAAATAATGTGACTGGAGTGCTTCCAGCCCTGCCTCCTGAAATCAGGTTTTGCAAATTGTTTATTTGAGGGGAAGGAGGCCTCAGACAAACATCCTGTTTTAAAAAAGCGGCTTGGTTTTTTGTAGCCGTGCAGGGAGGTGAACTGCCCCCTCTGACTGTGGAGGGGAGCCTGAGGAATGTTGGGAGAGAGAGGAGTGACATGTTTAGGGGGTCTTGTTGAGGGATCTCGTCACCCTGTTTGTCAAGTTCAGCTCGGTGGAGGGTTGTAGCCGCACATCCTGAGGGGGTCTGTGCTCCATTCTCTCTGTAGTGGTGTAAAGCGCTTACCCACAATCCCTGTCTCAAGTATCTGTTCCTGTCCTGGGAGGCTGGCTTCCGTTTCCCCTTACGTAACACACGCACACACAAACATAGAAATGAGCTATTGATAAGAGCGATAAGCACATTTTACATTTTCCCTTTCTCAGCATTGTTAGGCTGCGATCAGAAATCCACTTTCAACTTTTCCTCTCGGGGGCTATGACGCTGAATGTCCTCAGTGGGGTCCACATCGGCGGTCCAATAACATGCCTTGTTCTTGTGTGTGTGTGTGTGCGTGTGTGCGTGTGTGTGTGTGTGTGTGTGTGTGTGTGTGTGTGTGTGTGTGTGTGTGTGTGTGTGTGTGTTTGTTGTTGTTTGTTTGGGGTTTGATTGCAGTCTAGATTGTCTTCACTCAGGCACCCAAAAAATGCAAAGCAGTCATATGGCTATCAGATTAGGACTTTTTGTCTCAGGTTTCAGACTTGTAGACGGGAGCAAAGTAAATATTGAACTACATTTAAAAGTGAGTTCAATTCAGCCCATCAAAGGACCGTTTAGAATGGTGAACCCTGATCTCAAATTTGACTTGTCTCAAGAACAAGTGTGTGTGAAGATAGTGACGGCTCCATGTAAATACTGGGAGACCACAGCAGCGTGACGCACTAAGGCCCTGTCTACATTAAGCCGGATAACTCCTTAAACGAATAATTTATTTAGCCTAAGCCTTGTGTCAGCCACATTATACCAGCGTTTAATGTTCCCCTTATTGGACACTTTGCTTTGTATGGACTCATCAATCGTTTACAAACTGAGTTCGGAGAGGAAGTGACGCCAGAAAGACCGCGGCCCACACAAGAAGTGACGTCAGAAAGAATACGCCACAGCCAGCTTCATAACAAGCGGTATGGTAACGCGCAATTGCAGCTATTTTGGATACAACACATACCGCGAGATTGCAGTTATTCCGGATACAAGCTATATTCTTTGTCCCTTATATAACATCTGCTAAGATCCAAAAAACAAGTGCTAAACAGTTTGTGCAAGCTATAAAATGTTGTGTACTATTATTGACAAGTGTTGCATAATATCTTCTGAAAATCAAGGACCGCTTCCTCATTTTATGTGTACCGCATAGGCCTGGAATTATCATGCGTCTATTTGTTTGTAAATGTAATCAACTTTCTATTTTGACAGAAAAAAATACATGTACTGTATGCAATTTCATGTATTTTAAACGTAATCTAATATTGCAACACATAATATATTATCACACAATCCAAATATCAAAATAAGTACTTAAATACAGTATCTGCTTTACTCAGGATTTTGAAACAACTTTTCCATCAAATTGTACAATGTGAAAATAATTTTTCGGTAAAAAACTAGTAGCTCTGTTGCCAGAATTTTTTCGTAAAAACACGAAACAAAAAAAAGGTGTTATATTGTTTTTCCATTTAGAGTAATACACTGTAAAAATGATGGTAGGTTTTACCGTAAAACAGTGTTAGGGTATACATTCACAGTATATATTGTTAAAAACATGGTACATTTCATGGTAAAATTTTGGCAGCTAAACTTTACTTTAAAATCTGCATGTTTATCTTACAGTGAAGGTAAAATTATATAACAATAAATAGTTGTGTAATGAAGCAGTTTTAAATATACATATGATTCACTGTTACAAGTGGCCCTCTGAGGACAGCCATAACTGCCATGTGGCCCCCAATGAAAATGAGTTGGACACCCCTGTAAACTGTGTGTACAATTGATAAAAAGTGCAAAAGCGGTGCAGACTGTTATGTTGAAATTAGGTTTAGGCGTTTATTACACAGTAGGGGTGCAACAATTTGTTGACATTGTCGACAAATATCGATATTAAAATGATACATTCGTTTATCGTGACGTCATTACTACTCGAGTCAGCGCGGCCACTCTCAACAACATCACGGATGAAAACATTTAAACTGTGTGATTATTCTGTATTATTATTAAATAAATAAACAAGTACATTTTTAAAGCAAATCTTGTTTTTATGACACTACATCTGTGATATGTCGGACATCTAGAGAATGTGGTCTGAACTATGTAAGAAGCTTAGTGCCTTGATAGCTCGCTAACAATTGTGAGACAAAATCGTGTAAAAAATAACTTTAACTATCATTTCAGCCAAAGTCCGCCAGCTAAACTTTGTCTGATTTTAATATTGTCAGGAATTTTAGGAGTAAACCACATCAATTTGAAGTGCAATGAAGAAAGGCACAATAACTTCCCTGTTTGGCACTCAGCACCAAGGCTTGGAATTGGGGGTTAAATCACCAAAATGATTCCCGAGCGCGGCCACTGCCGCTGCTCACTGCTCCCCTCACCTCCCAGGGGGTGGAACAAGAGGATAGGTCAAATGCAGAGGTTAATTTCACCACACCTAGTGTGTGTGTGACTATCAGTGGTACTTTAATTTTGACAAACGTCAATCACACACACCCACACATAAAACATTAGGCTTTAATATGCCAATATCACAAAAGATTAAACATACAATCTATTAAATTGCTAAAATGTTGAGAATTAAATTCGACACAAAAACAATTCTGTACTTTGAGTCTAACATATTTTTTTGAAATGCTCGAAATTCATCAATAACCAATGATACATATGTGTACAACTTTCCAAACAAATATTTGTTTCTTTTTGAGGAAGTTAAATAGTTTTGTTGTTTGTTTCGATTGCTGCTATTTCAACTGTCTTTTCTTTTTTTTTTTTTAATAAAAAAATATATACACTATTTTTAATAGCACTTTGCCTGCCCTCGTTTTTAACGGACACAAGTTTATTTTCTTATTTTTAAAACAGCTTAAAGAGCAACATAGTTACAATATAGATAAATACTTTTGAATGACTTGGTCATTTTTGTTGTGAGTAAGCACATTGCTAGAATATAATCAAAAGTGAATTTAATAGTTGATGTTTGAATTAGAACCACGAATTAGATGTGTACTGTACGCTTTACAATCCGATAGGTCGACCAATCGTTAAGATAGTTGATGATTAGTTGAATATGAAAATAGTCGTTAGTACAGGCTTAAGTACAGGCCTGGGCAATTGTTTTAACTCGGGGGCCACATTTAGGGAAAAAAATGTGTCTGGGGGCCGGTGTATCTATTTTTAGGGACACTAAGGCAAAACTTCAAAATAATGTTGGATGAATGCTAATAACGTTATGACAGACCGTCTTAAAAAAACATAATGGCATTTTAGTGTTTTCTATGAACGATAAAACACTGAATATTGACAAAATATGAATGTCACACCCCCTTTAGATCGACATATTTTACAATCAAGAGAAATGCAACAAAAATGCAACAAACAGTGAAATATGAACGTGAATGATACAAAATAAACCCACCTACAATCTGGTATATCTGACATATCACTAAGCTTTAGAACTTTGTTGTGAAAAGCTCCTTCCGCGTCTGTGGAAACGCTTCCCGGCCACACCATAAGCACAGATTCCAACCATTGAAATACTTACTGTCATGAGAAAACATCACTGTACATCATAATGGCAGCTACACTTTCTATCTTAAAGATCTCAAAAAATGATTCGGCAATGTCCGGCGGGCCAGGTTAAAAAGCTTAACGGGCTGCATGTGGCTCCGGGCCTTAATTTGCCCATGGCTGCTTTAGTAGATCAGGACCAAAGTAGGGTGTTTTTGTTCTTTAATACTGCATAGCAAACAATATGTTCAATTAACTAAACACAAGGGGAAAACTATTATATAATGTGGCCTCAATCCTTAATTTTTTTCCTATGTGCAGCCCTCGGTGGAAAAAGAGACCCCTGCACTAAGTTAAGAACCGCATTTCATCATGTAGCTGTTTCTTGTAAAATAAGCTTTGTTTGGGGGGAAAACATGTTTTTTGTTCTTCCCTTTCCTGTTGCCACACTGAAGTAATGATTCTTTGTTGACAGTCTGCAGTGTTTAACTCCAGCAACATGACAAATGAAACTGGTATGATACCCAATTTGTTCAAATTTTAACAGTCTTCAGGACGATACAGCATTCACAGGCCACCACTGGTTTTGTTGTCTTGACCTTTATTCCAAACCGTAAATAAATACACATTTAGCAGCGGTACAGACTCAGTTTTCACAAGGATCTGGCCATAATCGGATTTTATTTTTGTTGGAAAACTGATCTTCCATAAACTAGTATATAAACTTCTTACATAAACATACATATTTTGATATATTTTTTGTAACAGTAAGAAACAATCATAAAATTATTAAACCAACAATATTGTGCAGAAATATGAGGAAACAAATACAAATGTGGGCTTCATTACCTACTCAGTGGCCTAGTGGTTAGAGTGTCTGCCCTGAGATTAATAGGTTGTGAGTTCAAATCCTGGCCGAGTCATACCAAAGACTATTAAAATGGGACCCATTACCTCCCTGCTTGGCACTCAGCATTAAGGGTTGGAATTGGGGGTCAAATCACCATACATGATTCCCGGAGGCAGCACCACTGCTCCCCTCACCTCCCAGGGGGCGATCAACGGTGATGGGTCAAATGCAGAGAATAATTTTGCCACATCAAGTATGTGTGAGACAATCATTGGTACGTTTTACTTTTTTTTTTTTTTCACTAACTGTTACAAAAAAGATGGATTAGAATATTACAAAATGTTGAATACAGAGAACATAAAAACACTTCATTTGTTGAATAAAAAATACTGAAATTCAACGATTTAGTGCATTTGCAAACAGCTAACATGATGTACAAAGCAAACTATAGCCTGCTACCCAAGAATGTGCAACAATTCTTCTCAACTAAAAAGGAGAAATATAACCTTAGAGGAAAATATAATTTAAAACTTTTGTATACACGTACAATACTTAAAACATTTAGCATATTTCTATGTGGAATTAAATAAAGGAATGGATTAACCAAATAAATCAAACAAAGCACCAATATGATTCAGATTAAGATACTGTTCAAACTGCAAGTGTTCACAAAGTACACAGAACAATAATTATGATGAACATCTTGAACCCTTTTTTTTGGAAATGTTTTTAAATTTTATTTTGAGATAAAGATTATTTATGTATTTAGTATGTGTTTATTTACAATGGTACATTATTTATTTATTTATTCACTGTTTTGTTACAGAGAACAAGGAAAAGGGATATAATTGATATGGAATGAAAAGGGTAGGATTAAATAAACTCTGCTTCTTCCTACTCCTTTTCAGACGTGCTGTAATGAAACAACTGGAAATATGTGATGCATTATATTGTAGTGTATGCATGTTTGAAATGAACTAAAACTGAACTGAACTGAACAATTTTGTAGTCTGTACTGCTCAATAGAAACAAAGTTTGGGTTTCTGGTTCTGGACTTTAATGAGCCTTTGCATGCAGTCCTCCAAGGGGCCTAAACTTCCTAAATGCCACCAGAAACAAGCATGCAGGGCTTAGCATTTATCTGTCTTTTGGCCCGCCAGTGTGGTGCCAGCGCTGCCGGGTGTTTGAATAACTTCTAAAGGACTAACAGATAAAGATTCAACAAACCCTCACGCATGACTCTGAGTCTAATCTCCCTGCCTCGCGCTTGTCATTTAAGGTAATGTAGAATAAGGTGGAAATGTATGGCCATTACGTGCCCCATTTTTTAGCCTTGCAAGTGACATAATCTTGTGCAGGGATGTTGATGCCATCTTCCGTGGCTTCACACCCCAGCAAGGCACCAAAAGCTCCATTCATTCAGCTCAGGGCACGGGGTTACAGCAACAAATAAGGAGCGTGTAATGCCATTAAAAATGTATGGCATGTCCAACTGTTAGTTTAGTGTTTTAGTGTGCCTCCTCTCAAGGCTGAGAGGGGGGAACAATGCACCCTTTTGAGGAGCCACACAGTAAATGGGCTCGCTGGCCTTGCATCGTCTGCCAAAAGCGAGTGGAGGAGGTGCCGGTTGTAGAGGCTGTTTTTATTTTCTGACCATTTCACCCGCAATTATAAATGCAGACTCTGGCCTATGATTTTAGGCATGAGGTCTGATTGTTGGCAAAAATAGACGCAATATTATTTTTTCCTCCCTGGAGGAGCATCAACAAATCTCTAGCTGTCAGTATTTTTAAAACTGAGAATAGCAGATGCATTCTTGGAGCCACCAGAATGCTGTGTGTGGATTAACTGTAGAGGGCCGTTTCAGTCGACATCTCCAAACAAGCCGTTTACAGCAGCGAGAGGGGAAGGACAGAAGCTCATTGTGAACGGTAGAACAATAAAGTGCTTCATTTTCTCTTGCTGTTCACATGTAACTGGAGGAACATGATTTTCCCTCCTTCATTATCATGAACTTGATCTGCTGGGCATAAATCTCTTCATTGCTGAGATGTCTCAACATGGGACCTTGAATAGGGAGGTTTGTAATGATCTTATTTCTAACCAAATAACGTGCAAAGCTGGGTCATGGTAAACTATGTTTCATGATACAACACAGTATTGCAATATGGCAACGTATTGCAATATTGAATGAATTATATTCATACAGCGGTTTTTCACAATTGTTTTTAAAGCACTTTTACATTGGGAGACCCATACATTCAACTTTGGTGGTGGTAAGCGACATTTATACCTAGGTAGGTGTCACTGGGAGCAAGGTGGGTGAAGTTTCTTGTCCAAGGACATAACAGCAGAGACTAGGATGGCAAGTGCTGGAATTGAACCAGCAACCCTAAATGTTTTTGCTAGCTGCTCGACCAACTGAGCCACTGATAAATTCAAATTGCCGCAATCAGGGGCTTTTTTGAAAGATTTTCAGACGAACTGAGGACCCGTTTACACCAGGGTAAATCCCACCTAACCTTATCCATGTCCACACACAACAATGCCACCGTTTAAGACCCCTTCACCCCTCCGTCCGCCAGCGCAACGTGACCTAATACGCATGCATGGAAAATGCAGCCGTCATGGTCATCTCCAGTGATGTTTTTTGTGCAAGTTATCTGAACAATATCCAGTGTTGTGGTATTTCAATTAACTGGAATCCAGTGTGCTGTGTGGTTCTATTGTAGTGAATCACACCTGAGCCATCATGAATTAATCAAATCTTTATTGGACACGTAAACAATGTGATAAAGAACATTTTACATCAATCAATCTAGGGATCTAGATATCTGGTCAGGACACTTCTCACTCTTTTTCCTTCACCTTCATTGTCCATTTGTTTTTGGTGACTTTATATATTCTGGACTTAGACGTTGATGCCGTGACATACATGGCGAACAATAACTGATACAGTCTGCTTTGCCAGTCCAAATGCATTCAATGTTTTCCGTAGTCTTCCCTCGTCGGCCAGGTAATACAAAGCACAGACTACCTTTTTTATCACATCCACAAGAGCCCGAATGTTTGTTGTCTCTCCTTCGACAAAAGGACAAAGTTTTTTGGTTAGTAGAATCACAGCTGACTTGGAAATTTGAAAGTTCTCTTGCCATCTGAGAAGTGTTGTATCTGAAATAGCTGCAATCGCTTTCTCTTAAGGTATTCATGTGTGATTTCCACAAGCGTCAGTACAGACGAAAGGAGAAACACGGGCATGCCTAGATGACTCGCCTTCATATTTTTAGTGGTTAGCTCCGATTTACCATCCCACTTTATTATGAAGCTGGCTGTGGCGCGTTCTTTCTGACATCACTTCCTGTGTGGGGCGCGGTCATTCTGGCATCACTTCCTCTCCGAACTGAGTTTGTTAACGATCAATGAGTCCATACAAAGCTAAGAACCGGAGATTCAAGAAATACACAGCGCACTTACCCGTGTAAAACATTATCCAAGGAGTGGAACCTTAAACGAGGGTTTAGTGTGGCTGACACGGTGCTTAAGCTGAATAATTATTCGTTTAAGGAGTTACTCGGCTTAATGTAGACAGAGCCTTAGTTGTAGTTGTGATTTTTAAACTTGGAAATGTTAAAATGGCCATCTTAAATCACTAATGCTAATCGGTAGCATGTCTATGGCAAGTCAATGAAAAGTAGCATCGAGCTAGCAAATTTTAAAAAGTGGAGCCTTTACTGTACTTTCTTCTTGCTTTGTTGATATGGAGAATTGTAACATTACCTTGAGGCAGTTCGTCTGATTCCTCTCCCAAGTGCTTGAGCTGGTGTCAAGTCTGCAACCGGATGTGACATCAGGTGCAACAAAAGTATTGAAACATGGCACCGTTTGATTTTAAGTGAATCGGCATCTGGTAGTACCAACAGACTTCATGGAACTCAGTATGGAACTCAGTACCCATCCCCAGTAGTCCATATGGTTCAATATATGGGCAAAAGTATTGAGACACCTACAACTGCAACTGAAAATAGAGAAAAATATGCCAGGGAGGACTGTCCATAAAACTTTGAGCGTGTGTGTTTATTTCTACAAGAACATTTGTGAGGTCAGAGGTCACTGACTGGCTGGAAAAACACCTCAGTTCTAGTTTCTACCAAAGGTGTGTGACTAGCTTCAGGTCAGGATTCTGTCCACACCAAAATGGACCTTGTTTGTGCATGCTGAAAGTGAAAAGACACTTCCCAAAATGTTAGAAACTTGGAATTACCCAAAATGCCTTAGACAATATCTTTTACAAACCCTGATTTGAGTAGTGAAATGATTAAGAGGTTAATGTCAATACTTTTTGTTCGTACGTATGCACATAGACTTACTTTAAGTCCAACTCCACTGAGCAAATACAGTTTTTATAAGTCATAGTTGTGAACAAGCTCACGTGTAGATTCCCCTTGACTTTGTCCCTGCCCCCAGGGGTAAAATTCTATTCACGTTAGAAATGTTTGTTTTACGTATCTTTTCTTTTGTGTGCCTTTCTCCATGTCTTGGCTATGTGGCTCCAGTACGTGCAGTCAGGCTGCCGCATTTCAGGGTACGGTTTAGATTAGCGTTCTGGCTCTAACTTCCCCCTCTTCCCCTCTATGTGACTGCCAGCACATAATTTACCTAATGAAATCCTGCCATTGCCTTTAGCTGCAAGATTTCTTGCAGATGTTGACAGGGAAGGGCCACGCTAGTGATTGGAAATGTTCACTGCTACGTTTGGTAATTGATGTCTTGTTGTTGTGGATGGGCTGTGGAGATGAATGGGGAGATGAGGTGGGGGTTGTTGTCTCAGTCTGTGTTTGGGGAGCTGTTGTCTGGTAGTGTGGGTAAGTGTCGTGATTGAAACATATACTCCGGTGCCACATTATCCTGACAGAACACATTCTCCTCACTGACGCTGATCCACTGGGCTTGATCAATAGGATATCCATGTTTTGAGCTACAACTCAGTCCATCACCACTACAGCAAACCACATACCTTGCTTTCGTCGTGAATTAATCCTACTAATCTATCATTATAATAGAGTCCCTTGATATTGTGCATTTGAAATCTTGAGCAGTAACTTGAGAAGACATAGGATATGGCCATGCTTTGCTGTACAGAAAAGGGGGTGAACACTCTTGTCTGTCTCCACTATCTTTTTCTCTGTGGCACCGCTAACATACACAGTCTAACACACACACACAGACACACACACACAGACACACACACGCACACACACACACGCGCGCACACACACACGCACACACACACACACACACACACACACACACACACACACTAGCGTAAATGTAAGATCATGTATAAGAAAAGATTCTGATCAGGATCAAAATCCTAACAATAAACCTTTATTTTAGGTTCATATCTTTTGCACCATGATTAGGGAAGGTTCAATCAATCAATGTTTATTTATATAGCCCTAAATCACAAGTGTCTCAAAGGGCTGCACAAAACACAACAACATTCTCGGTACAGAGCCCACAAAAGGGCAAGGAAAAACTCACACCCAGTGGGACGTCGGTGACAGTGACAATGATGACTATGAGAAATCTTGGAGAGGACCGCATATGTGGGCAACCCCCCCCCCCTCTAGGGGACCAAAAGCAATGGATGTCAAGCAGGTCTAACATGATACTGTGAAAGTTCAATCCATAGTGGATCCAACATAACGGTTAGAGTCCAGTCCAAAGTGAATCCAATGTAGTAACGAGAGTCCCGTCCATAGTGGAGCCAGCAGGAAACAATCCCAAGCAGAGGCGGATCGGCAGCACAAAGATGTCCCCAACCGATACACAGGCGAGCGGTCCATCCTGGGTCCCGACTCTGGACGAGCGGTCCATCCTGGGTCCCGACTCTGGACAGCCAGTACTTCATCCATGGCCACCGCACCTGTGCCCTCCCCCACGCCCCCTCCACAAGGGAGAGCGGGGCAGAGGAGAAAAAGAAAAGAAAATAAACGGCAGATCAACTGTTCTAAAAAGGAGGTTTACTTTAAGGCTAGTGTATACAAATTATTTTTAAGATGAGACTTAAATGGTTCTACTGAGGTAGCATCTCAAACTGTTACCGGGAGGGCATTCCAGAGTACTGGAGCCCAAATGGAAAACGCTCGATAGCCCGCAGACTTTTTTTGGGCTCTGGGAATCACTAATAAGCCGGAGTCCTTTGAACGTAGATTTCATGCCGGGACATATGGTACAATAAAATCCGCAACATAGGCTGGAGCTAGACCGTGTAGTATTTTATACATAAGTAGTAACACCTTAAAGTCACATTTTAAGTGCACAGGAAGCCAGTGCAGGTGAGCCAGTACAGGCGTAATATTATCAAACTTTCTTGTTCTTGTCAAAAGTCTAGCAGCCGCATTTTGTACCAACTGTCGTCTTTTAATGCTAGACATGGGGAGACCCGAAAATAATACATTACAGTAATCGAGATGAGACGTAACAAACGCATGGATAATGATCTCAGCGTCGCTACTGGACAAAATGGAGCAATTTTAGCGATACTACGGAGATGAAAGAAGGCCGTTTTAGTAACGTTCTTAATGTGTGACTCAAACGAGAAAGTTGTGTCAAAGATAACACCCAGATTCTTTACTGAGTTTTCTTGTTAAATTGTTTGGTTGTCAAATGTTAAAGTTGTATTATTAAATAGAGGTCGGTGTCTAGCAGGACCGATAATTAGCATTTCCGTTTTCTTTGCGTTGATTTGCAAAAAGTTAGTGGACATCCATTTTTTAATTTCATTAAGACACGCCTCCAGCTGACTACAATACGGCGTGTTTGTCAGCTTTAGGGCATGTAGAGTTGGGTGTCATCAGCATAACAGTGAAAGCTAACACCGTATTTGCGTATGATGTCACCTAGCGGTAGCATGTAAATGCTGAAGAGTGCAAAGCCAAGAACCGAACCCTGGGGAACTCCACACGTTACCTTAACATAGTCCAAGGTCACATTGTTATGAGAGATGCCCTGCATCCTGTCAGTAAGATAAGGTTGGGAAGGTTGTTAGGAACGTGTCATATAAATAAATGCTGTGCTATGGGTTCCAAAGTACATTCAAGGTTCATTGATCTGATTTACTCACATTGTCCACAAGATGGTAGCAAATTAGCAGTGCGATGCTTTATTGGACTCATGACATCTCGCCGGCCAAATTGAAGACGAAATACAGGAAAAACACACACTCTCATAAAAACGTAATAGGTAAGAGGTGCACACTAAAAAGTGTTTTTAAAGAAAAAGTGTTGCTGGCGCAAGGTCAGCAACACTCGTGTCTTTTTTTTAATCATTTTATCCTGTGGTTGTGTATTTGGACGACGTCAAGGCTCAAACCATGTCTCTCCCCCCGGCTGCTGCTTAAACAGAGCGACAGATGATTAGATAATAAGGCACACATGGGCCATCTACGCACCTGTCGCTGCCTTCGAGGCCGTTCCTGGCACACCCCGTTCGGCTGCAGTCCCTCAGGCCATGCCCCCCTCCACAATCATTAAAAAAAAGACGATGCAGTCTGCGTTTGGCTTGCGGGCCGTAGCTTGGAAGCCCCTGCTCGAGATGCTTCAGTGTTATACTCCACTATCCCCACTGTCTGTTTTCTTGCTGCTCTTATTCTTCTGTTGAACCAAACGTGCCTCCTTGCAGATATGGAAACACAGGCAGACCCTCTTTCTCCCATTCAGAATAATGTCTTCGACGTAGCAAACGTTTTCCACATTTCAAAACCGACCTTAGAATCGCGTGTACAGTTGTACTTTATGCAGTGGTACAGTTTTAGTTGTTTGTAAGCACACACTCACATAAAAACATAAACCAGTATTTTGTGAGATTTATTTGTAGGCGAACAAACCTTTAAAGGAAAAGTAAAATACCTCCTTAGTGCACCCAATTCACCTCCCCTCCTACCACCCCGCCCTTTCGTCCTAACCAGAGTAGGAAGTTTGGAGGGGGCGGTGGTAGAGAGGATTGGGCGAGTGGGAGCGGGGGGGAGCTGAGGAATGTGCAGGGTCCTCTTTACTCAAAGGCTGCAGCCTACTTGGCTGAAATGTGCCTTGCACACTCACAAACACACACTCACACTCGTAGGTTGTAAGAGAGGGGTCAAAGGACACAGCCACCCAGCAGGATGTTCACTGAGTGTTTTGCTTTCGGTGCTAGGCTGCCGGCCCTCTCGGACATCTACAGGCCTTGAAGGCCGCTTGTGGACGTGACATTAACCATCACTTCCCCGCAGTTGTGACGGAGCTTTTAAAAAATACCTTGAAAGACTCTGCTGGAGGAAAATTCAAGGAAATGGGGAGCACATTCTCGCCATTTTTGCTCCTTAGCATCCTGTGTCCCTTCTGTTATTGATTGATTTTATTGATGGATTGTGTTAAAGCTGCCAAACTTTTCCTCATTCCAGAAACAGAAACATAGGGAACGTGTAGAGGAAGTGGAGGACAATGTAAACACACAGGCCCCTTCGACAATAAGGTTATCCATGGTAAATCCCACCCAACCTTATCCTTGTCCACACACACACACTGGTCGTTTAAGACACCCCCTCCCCCCAACCCCCACCGGCGCAACGTGACCTAGTACGCATGTGCGGAAAATGCGCATGTCAGAGTCCCCTCCAGTGTTGCTTTGTGTGCAAGTTCTTAAATAAAATTGAACTTATCTGAACAATATCCAGTGTTGTGGTATATCAATGAACTGGAATCCAGTGTGCTGTGGGGCCCTATTGTAGTGAATCACACCTGAGCCATCATAAATTAATCAAATCTTTTATGGACGTGTGAAAAAAACATTTTACATCAATCAATCAGTCATTCTAGGGATCTAGATATCTCCTCACTCTTTTGCCTTCATTGTCCATTCGTTTTTGGTGACTTTATATACTCTGCACCAAGACGTTGAGTCTGCGACATACATGGCCGACAATAACTGTTACAGTCGGCTTAGACAGTCCAAATGCATTCGCCGTTTTCCGTAGTCTTCCCTCGATGGCCAGGTAATACAAAGCACATGCTACCTTTTTAATCACATCCATGGGAGCCTGTATTCTCGTTGTCTCTCCTTCGACAAAGTTTTTCTGCAAGTAGAATAACAGCTGACCTGGACATTTGAAAGTTCTCTTGCCGTCTGAAAAGTGTTGTATCCGAAATAGCTGCAATCGCTTTTCTTAAGGTATTCATGTGTGATTTCCACAAGCGTCAGTACAGATGATAGGATAAATAGGATAAACACGGGCATGTCTGGATGACTCGCCTCCATATTTCCATTGGTTGGCTCTGACTTACGAAACCGCTTTATTATGAAGCTGGCTGTGGCGCGTTCTTTCTGACGTCACTTCCTTTGTGAGTCACAGCCTTTCTGGCATCACTTCCTCTTCACACTCAGTTTGTAAACAATCGATGAGTCCATACAAAGCTAAGAGCAAAAGATTCAAGAAATACACGGCGCACGTACCCATGTAAAAAATTGTCTAAGGAGGGGAACCTTAAACGATGGTTTAGTGTAGCTGAAACAGGGCTTAGGCTAAATAATTATTTGTTTAATTAGTTATCCGGCTTAATGTAGACAGTGTCTTAGTCAGCCTTTGTTGGCTTGGATTCTGTTTTCAGTGTTTTGTAGGACCACGTATCGTGCTTTCTTTTTCTCCCTCCGCCCCTCCTCTCTGCCTCGAACGGCAGACCTCGGGAAGAAAAATCCATATACATATAAAAGCAGCTTCAGTTGGCGTGTCTGACTGATAAAGCTGACTTTGATGGCAGAGATAGCACAGACGCCAGCCTAAATGCTGCCTGCTCAGGGTTGCAGTCTGCCACTGGGGGCCATTGTGCTCCGGACTAAAGGCGCAATACTCTACATTTGCAAGCTTAAGTTGTTGCTTCAGGTATGTCAATGTATGTATGGGAAAGGTGCTAGGAATGCACGGGTCGGTCTGAGTTTTAAAAAAATCCAAACGTTAGACCAACACACAGGACACAGAAAGTCCCCCTGCACTCTTCAGTTCCCCTTTCAGCCTATTAGTTCATTGGGAAAGACTAATAGCCGGGGGGGAATCTAATCCTTGGCACAGGATGAGAGACTGCTGAGCCCCCCCCCCCCGCCTTTCCTTCTCCTCCTAGCTGCCCCTCCTGCCCTTCACTGGGCTGCACTGGAAACAGTGTTTTGTTTTTTTTTTAATTGTGGAGGAATGAGTTCATGTGTGTGCTCCACACTGAATTAGCAGAGATGAGGTGTAATGGAGGTGGCCTGCTGTGAAGGATGGAGGGGAAACTGTTGTTTGTCTGCCTTTCCCCGACTCTCGGGCCCCCCATTCATCTCTTTCTCTGTGTGGAGTTGTGTTCCAACATGGACTAGACCAGCTCCAACCCCCTATTGCTTTTCTTGCATACACTCTAGTCCTAAAAGTCATGTCTGGGCTGCCATTAAAATGTACAAGCCTCACATTTTCTATTCATTTGCTAGTCTGTAACCACAGTTAAGCACATGATTTAAAGTGTGCTTTTCCTGGCTTTACAGTGCACTAAATGCCTAATTTTAGAATTTTTACTTCAATGATTGAAACAAGGTTTCCCCAAGATTGCCAACATAAATATGGCAATAGGGGTGTGGGTTGGGTTGTGGCCAATATGACATACCGTGTTTTCCGGACTATAAGGTGGACTTAAAATCCGTTGTTTTCCTCAAAACTCGACAGTGCACCTAATAAACCGGTGCGCCTGCTGTACGGAATAACTCTGGTTTTGCTCACCGACCTCAAAGCAGTTTTATTCGGTACATGGTGTAATGATAAGTGTGACCTGTCAAACATAAGAGATATTTGGTAAGAGGTATGATGACAATATCACTCAAGTAAACAACACCAACATTTTATATGTTCCATTGAAAATCCATCCATCCATCCATTTTCAACCGCCCTGTCCCTTTCGGGGTCGCGGGGGGTGCTGGTGCCTATCTCAGCTGCATTTCGGGCAGAAGGCGGGGTACACCCTGGACAAGTCGCCAACTTGAAAATAGGAACATTAAACACGGCGCTCACAAATCTATCAATATGTTTTAGTAAGACTTTGATGAGCTATGAAGCCGCTCCGCTTGGTGGATTGTCGGCGCAGAAAAAGTAATTTCAGTTTTTATATGTCTTGTACATGTTAAGAATGGACAATAATAAAGCATCCTGATCCTGAATCCTGATTAAACTTACAAATATTATTATGGTGTGTGTATAAGGTAAGCCATATTATCTGGCGTTTTGTTTCACAATATTATGCAAACCAACTTTTCTTACCTTCTGTATTTGGGATCTTCATAAATCCTGAAAAATTGCGCGCGTCCGCCATTCAAGTTCGTGACGACAACGTAGTCAATAGGCTTCTTCTAATTCTCCATCTTCTTGTTATGACACATTCATCCTCCACTGTTACCATTTCTAATATAAAGTAGTGTAAAGTTTTTACTTATATCTGTCAGTAAACTCGCCATGAAAGCGCTAAAACATACTGGTGTAGTGAGTTTATATTATTCACCCAAGGAACTTTAGTTACTAGAGCGTTGTGGTTGGACGGTTTTTCATGGGATACATTTCTAGCGTTGTTGTTTCGGGTTGAGGAGATGCTGCTACATTATTGATTTAAGTAAAGTCTGAATGTCATCGCCGCTGAAGGTGAGCCACGTCAATAAGACCACCCACAAAACGGTGCATCCTGAAGCGACTGTCAGAAAGCGGCTTAAAGATGATCTGTAAAACATAATCTATGCAACATTTTGACCAAAGAACCACCATTTCATGTTATGTAGAACACAGGGAAGTGTTTTCCATTTAGAAAAATAATAATAATAATAATATGAATCCCTCGATGCGCCCTGTAATCCGGTGCGTCTTTGTATATGAAAAAAGATGAAAAATAGACCATTTATCGGCAGTGCGCCTCATAATCCGGTGCGCCCTATGGTCCGGAAAATACGGTATGTGTGTGTGTAAGCTTTACCCCAAATTTTCAATATAAATACAGAAATGGGGGCGTGGCTAGGGGCACACCCCCATATATATATATATATATATATATATATCCATCCATTTTCTACCGTTTATTCCCTTTGGGGTCACGGGAGGCGTTGGTGCCTATCTCAGCTACAATTGGGCGGAAGGCGGCGTACACCCTGGACAAGTCGCCATCTCATCGCAGGGCCAACACAGATAGACAGACAACATTCACACTCACATTCACACACTAGGGACCATTTAGTGTTGCCAATCAACCTATCCCCAGGTGCATGTCTTTGGAAGTGGGAGGAAGCCGGAGTACTGGAGGGAACCCACGCATTCACGGGGAAGACACGCAAACTCCACACAGAAAGATCCCGAGCCCGGGTTTGAACCCTGACTACTCAGGACCTTCGTATTGTGAGGCAGACGCACAAACCCCTCTATCACCAAATTATCAGATCTGGACTCAAAATCACATCAGATCTGTGAACAAAAAAAAAAATGTCCTTGGAGGCTAAAAATATTGATTGGGACGCGTGAGCAAATATGTGCATACAATTGGCAATGTTAAAAAATTTATATTAATATACCATCTTCCAGATTGTAAGTATTAAACAACGTGGGGTCTTTAACATTTCCAACACTTACACATCAGTACTGTCATGCATTAGTGTTATGTCATCTTCAATAGCGTACAGTACCGCTGATTGAAATTATTACTTGAAAATACTGTGTTTACTTTAGCATTAAAGCATAGTTAAAGAAAACCTTGCTGGTCATTGTTATTAAAGCTTGTTTACGGATATACCGTACTGGGCCATTAAGTGTACAATAGCAACAAGCCTACTTGGGTTGTGTTATACAACACGCCGCAGCTCATTAACTCCTTTGCGTGGCTGGGAGAGGAAGTATACGGGGCCATGTTGTGGCTGCTTGCGTGCACTCTGAGACTGACACTAAGAGGAGAATAAAATAACAATAATAACATGTGCTACTATTCTAATGGGTAAACGGAGCTGTTAAAAGGTGACAGGGTTAAATGGATGCAGCGCGGAGGTAATTGCTCCCATCCTGTCATGGCTCCACCCTGAGCAGACCCTCTCAAAGGGGGCCAACATGGATTCAAAGAGTCGGGTGCCTCCACTGTGGTCAGAGAGGAGGAAAGACATACGCCCTCCTTAATTCACCGACTCGTGTCTTATTTTAACGGCCTGTCTGTGGCCTTCCTATCATGGCCTACTCACATTTATTTGCTTTTATTGCTGAGGAAATTACATTTTCATTGCTCTTTCTGTCTTTCATTCCTGGATTATTCAATAACTTAATAAGATTTGTGTTTAATATATTTGTGGACCAAAAACAAATTTTGTTCTCATTATGAAATGTCAGTTGTTGAGATTTTTCGCTGATTTGTCAATGAATATTGGATATGTTTTTAGCACATTGTCACAAAGTAACCCTAAAAACAATGGCGAACAATTGTTAAATAGCTACACTAAAACACCGTAAAATAAAAAATAGTTTATCACAGGAGTAAATGTAGTGGATTCCGTCTTTGGTTATGATACGTACAAAACAGAGGACTTAAGTGTAAAAACGTATGAACACTTTACAAACCCCGTTTCCATAAGAGTTGGGAAATTGTGTTAGAGGTAAATATAAACTGAATACAATGATTTGCAAATCCTTTTCAACCCATATTCAAATGAATGCACTACAACGACAAACTATTTGATGTTCAAACTCATCAATCAATCAATCATCCATCCATCCATTTTCTACCGCTTATTCCCTTTCGGGGTCGCGGGGGGCGCTGGCGCCTATCTCAGCTACAATCGGGCGGAAGGCAGGGTACACCCTGGACAAGTCGCCACCTCATCGCAGGGCCAACACAGATAGACAGACAACATTCACACTCACATTCACACACTAGGGCCAATTTAGTGTTGCCAATTAACCTATCCCCAGGTGCATGTCTTTGGAAGTGGGAGGAAGCCGGAGTACCCGGAGGGAACCCACGCATTCACGGGGAGAACATGCAAATCAATCAATGTTTACTAATATAGCCCTAAATCACTACTGTCTCAAAGGGCTGCACAAACCACAACACAACACAAACCACTATGACATCCACGGTAGGCCCACATAGGGGCAAGGAAAACTCACACCCAGTGGGACGTCGGTGACAATGATGACTATGAGAACCGTGAGGGGACCGGAAGCAATGGATTTTTGAGCGGGTCTAACATGATACTGTGAAAGTTCAATCCAAAGTGGATCCAACACAGCCGCAAGAGTCCAGTCCAAAGCGGATCCAACACAGCAGCGAGAGTCCCGTCCACAGCAGAGCCAGCAGGAAACCATCCCAAGCAGAGGCGGATCAGCAGCGCAGAGATGTCCCCAGCCGATACACAGGCGAGCGGTCCATCCTGGGTCCCGACTCTGGGCGAGCGGTCCATCCTGGGTCCCGACTCTGGACGAGCGGTCCATCCTGGGTCCCGACTCTAGACGAGCGGTTCATCCTGGGTCCCGACTCTAGACGAGCGGTCCATCCTGGGTCCCGACTCTGGACGAGCGGTCCATCCTGGGTCCCGACTCTGGACAGCCAGTACTTCATCCATGGCCATCGGACCGGACCCCTTCCTCAAGGGAGAGTGGGACATAGGAGAAAAAGAAAAGAAACGGCAGATCAACTGGTCTAAAAAGGGAGTCTATTTAAAGGCCAGAGTATACAAATGAGTTTTTAGGAGAGACTTAAACTCATAAACTTTTATTTATTTTTTTTGCAAATAATATTTAACTTACAATTTCATGGCTGCCACACATGCCATTTCTTTTAACAGCACTCAATAAACGTTTGGGAACTAAGGAAACTAATTGTTGAAGCTTGGAAAGTGGAAATCTTTCCCATTCTTGTTTTATGTAGAGCTTCAGTCGTTCAACAGTCCAGGGTCTCCGCTGTCGTATTTTACGCTTCATAATGAGCCACACATTTTCGATGGGAGACAGCTCTGGACTGCAGGCGGGCCAGGGAAGTACCCGCACTCTTTTTTTTACGAAGCCACGCTGTTGTAACACTTGTCTTGCTGAAATAAGCAGGGGCATCCATGATAACGTTGCTTGGATGACAACATACAGTATGTTGCTCCAAAACCTGTATGTACCTTTCAGCATTAATGGTGCCTTCACAGATGTGTAAGTTACCCATGCCTTGGGCACTAATGCACCCCCTTACCATCACAGCTGCTGGCTTTTGAACTTTGCGCCTCTAACAACCCGAATGTTTTTTTTCCTCTTTGTTCTGGAGGACACCACGTCCTCTGTTTCCAAATATAATTTGAAATGTGGACTCGTCATACCACAGAACACTTTTCCACATTTCATCAGTCCATCTTAGGTGTGCTCGGGCCTAGCCAAACCGGCAGCGTTTCAGGATATTGTTGATAAATGGGTTTGGTTTTGCATAGTAGAGTTTTAACTTGCACTTACAGATGTAGAAACCAACTGTAGTTACTGACAGTGGTTTTATGAAGTGTTCCTGAGCCCATGTGGTGATATCCTCTACACACTGATGTCGTTTTTTTATGCAGTACCGCCTGAAGGAACAACGGTCCGTAATATCATCGCTTACGTGAAGTGATTTCCCCAGATTCTCTGAACTCTTTGATGATTTTACAGACCGTTGATGGTAAAATCCCTAAATTCCTTGTTATAGCTCGTTGAGAAATGTTGTTCTAAAACTGTTCGACAATTTGCTTACAAAGTGGTGACCCTCGCTCCATCCTTGTTTGTGAATTACTTAGCATTTCATGTAAACTGCTTTTATACCCAAACATGGCATCCAACTGTTCCCAATTAGCCTGCACACCTGTGGGATGTTCCAAATAAGTGTTTGATGAGCATTCCTCACTTTTATCAGTATTTATTGCCACCTTTCCCAACTTCTTTGTCACGTGTTGCTGGCATCAAATCCAAAAGTTAATGATTATTTGCAAAAAGAAAAAACATTTTTTTAACAGTTTGGACATCAAATATGTTGTCTTTGTAGCATATTCAACTGAATATGGGTTGAAAATATTTTGCAAATCATTGTATTCCATTTATATTTACATCAAACACAATTCCCCAACTCATATGGAAACGGGGTTTGTACAAGGTATTTGCAAATACTGTAATGTCACAAGCATGCATATTCTTAATAAAATATTGTGCAGAATGTGCATTTACAGCATTTCTGTATTGTTTTAGGGGTTTGTGTTTGTGGGTTTGTAGGGCGGTATAGCTCGGTTGGTAGAGCGGCCGTGCCAACAACTTGAGGGTTGCAGGTTCGATCCCCGCTTCAAGTCAATGCCGTTGTGTCCTTGGGCAAGACACTTTACCCACCTGCTCCCAGTGCCACCCACACTGGTTTAATTGTAACTTTAATATTGGGTTTCACTTTGTAAAGCGCTTTGAGTCACTTGAGAAAAAAGCGCTATATAAATATAATTCACTTCACTTCACTTGTGTTATAGCATTAGCCTAGTTAACTTTTGGCTAACATGTATTCTTGTATTTTCGTGGCAATTCATTTCAGACATTGAAGTGTTGTGTCTATGTGCTTCATTGCAAACTGCATGGAAATTAACCACGCTGGGTGTGCTGCAACTAGTTACAAGCAGCCATTTACCGTTACGGCAAGTTTAAGGCTAATTTTTATTAGCTGACTTGAAGGAACATTTTGGAGAAGGCCGTGTTGTGAGTTGTCCAGTGGAAGGTTTTACAAATACTTTCTGGTTAAAAGCCTTAATTACCGCTCGCATGTCTCAGAAACACAGGAATTTTGTAGATATAGTATTGGTGACATGGCAGCACGGTGTCACAGTGGTTAACGCTTGCGCTTCACAGTGAGGATGTCCTGGGTTTGATTCCCAGGTTAGAGGTTTTTCTGCACGGAGTGTGCATATGCTCCCTGTGACTGTGTGGGTTCTCTCCAGGTACTCTGGCCTCATCCCACCTCCAAACACATGCACCTGGGTATAGGCTGATTGGCAACACTAAAATTGGCCCTTATTTGTTTAACTGTGAGTTCATGGCAACCACAGCTGCCAGTATCTTACCGTAAATTCAGTAGGGAGTTTTTTAAAAAACAGATTTTGACTTATTTATAATAATTTACCGTAAGCAAAAATAATTATCAACTATTAAGTTAGCAGATTCAACATCAACATATTGTATTGTTCTATGCATCGTGACTGTATTTTTAAGGATGAATTCCTGCCAACCACAGCTGCCAGTATATTACCGTAAATCGTGCAGATTAATTTTTTTACAGTTTTCACAATGCATGTACTGTATGTGCAAAACTATTTATTTTAGAAAGTTCAAAAGCTTATTGATGTATCAGATTGTAGGTGGGTTTATTGTTTACCCTTGGTGTTCATATTTCGCTCTGTTTGTTGCATTTTTACTGCGTTTCGCTTGATTGTAAAATATGCCGATCGAGAGTGGGTGTGACGTTCATATGTTGTCAATATTCAGTGTTTTATCATTCATAGTTAATATTGTAAATCCTACATTCTTTATTTTCATGTACATTCTAGGTGTCTCATTCAGTAAAAAAAAAAAAATATATATATATATATATATATATATTCCTTTCTGTTTTTTTAAGGTTGTCTGTCATTAAGTTTTTAGCTTTCTATCAGACTTTATTATGAGGTTTTGTATTAGTGTTATTCTCAATGGAACATTTAAAGTTTTGGTGTTGTTTACTGGCATCATATTGCAGTCTACATGTATCATTTATGTGTGACTACCATCTACTAGTCACACTTATCATTACAACGTGTACCAAATAATATAGATTTGAGGTCGGTAAGCACAACCAGAATTATTCCGTACATTAGGCACACCGGGTTATAAGGCGCTCTGTCGATTTTGGGGAAAATGAAAGGATTTTTAAGTGAGCCTTATAGTCCGAAAAATATGGTAAGTCTATTCTATTGTATATTCTCTAAACCAGTGGTTCTCAAATGGGGGTACACGTACCCCTGGGGGTACTTGAAGGTATGCCAAGGTGTATGTGAGATATTTTTTTAAATATTTTAAAAATAGCAACAATAGCAAAAAAAAACCTTTATGAATATATTCATACTTCAACAAAATATGAATGTGAGTTCATAAACTGCGAAAAGAAATCCAACAATGCAATATTCCATGTTGACAGTTAGATTTTTTTGTGGACATGTTCCATAAATATTGATGTTAAAGATTTCTTTCTTTGTGAAGAAATGTTTAGAATTAAGTTCATGAATCCAGATGGATCTCTATTACAATCCCCAAAGAGGGCACTTTAAGTTGATGATTATTTCTCTGTGTAAAAACTTTTATTTATGATTGAATCGCTTGTTTATTTTTCAACAAGTTTTTAGTTATTTTTATATCTTTTTGTCCAAATAGTGCAAGAAAGACCACTACAAATGAGCAATATTTTGCACTGTTATACAATTGAATCAATCAGAAACTGATGACATAGTGCTGTATTTTACTTCTTTATCTCTTTTTTCAACCAAAAAAGCTTTGCTCTGTTTAGAGGGTACTTGAATTAAAAAATGTTCACTGAAAAACGGTTGAGAACCACTGCTCTAAACCTCTTTGAGACTTGTCCTTTTGGAATACAGCCTGTCGCAAAAAACCCCAAACAAGTTCATAAACAAAATTCTCTTCCCTGAGTATTTGGGTCAAATCCTCAAATAGGGCCTTCAGCTCTGGAGGTTTCCACTGCAAGAAGAATTAAAGACGCACTATGTGATATGTCTCAAAGGATGTGTGCTGTTGTTGCTATGGTGATCTTGCAGGAGTTTAGCTGCTTTGCTGATAGTGGTGCTGCTAATGAGTTCTTCTCTCACTCACCATAACGCCAACCCTACCGTAGCCAAAACACAAGTTGAGGACAAAAACACGAACCCTTGGTTCTTGTCACCCCTTGAGCAGACGCGTGTGCAACTAGCGTGTGTACTGTAAACGCAGCAACAGGAAAAGGCCTGGCTCGCCTTGCCTGCATTGTCTTGCCTCTCGCTGGCTTCACATTAGGTGCATTTCTAACCTTTGCCCCGCTCGTTCCCCTTCCTGGTCCGCACCTCGCTCACGCCGAAGCCTACGTGTCAAAAGTAGATGGTGGCGACTCACTCCCCGTGGAGAGAGGAGGCGCTACAGCCATTTGGCCTTTTAGTGCCTTGTGTGCACACGATTAAAGTTTACCTTGATGTGTGGCCTCCATTGGATTGGAGACAATAGAAGGCCATAAACAACTTAGGCCTGACTGCTTTGTGCGGGCCGCCTGCAGTAAACGCTGGAGAAGCTGCAGTGTGGAATTCACTAATGGCACATGCATGTCGGGGCCCCTGGAGAGAGAGAGAGAGAGAGAGAGAGAGAGAGAGAGAGAGAGAGGGGGGGAGGGTTGGGTCATTTCAGCAACCAGTGTGTGCACAAACACACAGAGACCCTGTCTGCAGCCACCCTCCCCCTGCCCTGCACTGAAAGCATTGAACCAGCGGGCGTTTTATCCACGCACGTTCGCCTTTTTGGCTAATCGTTCCACAAACTTTATGAGTGCAGGTCGGGGCACAGACGGCGGCATTTTCCCGTGGCTCCACTTTAGAGGTGTTTGGTAATGCGGCGGGCCGTCATCACGCCCCGAGTGCAGGCGGGCTGAAAGGAACAGGGCCACAGGCCTCGGGCTTTAAATCCTCTGTGCCAATAGACTCTGTGAAGCAAAATAATGGCATCACTCTGTGTGCGAGTTAATGGGAGCTGATAGCATGAAGGCCCGGGGGTCAGCGGGTCACGGGCTTGTGCTAAGTTGTCAGGGAGCTGAATGCCGGCCCCGGGCTTGGGGTGGGGGAGGGGGAACCCCCACTTCTGTGAAATGTGAGAAAGTTGAGTGCGGGGAGGAAGAACGCAGAAAATAAGATGAAAATGGCCTCTTCTTCTACATCAAGAGTGTCTTAACTTGTTTTCATTGAGGGCCACATCGCAGTTTACCATGAATTGATTTACGTGGACCCCGACTTAAACAAGTTGAGAAACTAATTGGGGTGTTACCATTTAGTGGTCAATTGTACGTAATATGTACTGTACTGTGCAATCTACTAATAAAAGCTTCAATCAATCAATCAAAAGTTACGTCTGCCCTTAGAGGGCCACTTGTAAATATGATGGTAAAAAAAAGTAAGTTCAGCTCATTGTATTGCATTATTTCCATTATTGCATGCGGCTCTTTAGTGCCACCAAAGTGGCTCCCTGGAGCATTTTTATTGAAAATGGAAAAAGATGGCGGAAAACTAATTATTTTGTTCGAAATTGGTTTATTTTTGTACACCTTGTCCAGGGTGTAAGCCGCCTTCCGCCCGAATGCAGCTGACATAGGCTCCAGCAACCCCGGAAAAAAATGGATGGATGGATGTTTTTTTTTTGAGGACAAACATGACCCCAATCTTCCCAATTGTTAAAAAGTCCACTGTCTAATATGTTTGTGTGTATGCTTCACTGATGAGACTATTTGGTGAACGTTGTTTTGTCCTACTAATTTCGGCGGTTCGTGAACTCACCATAGTGTGTAAAATCGTCCACTCCTTCTCTGTCTCGCTTTGTCCACCAAAAGTTTGATACTGTGCGTGAATGCAGGAAGGCGAGCTTTGTTAATTTTATTGACTTGTTGGAGTGCTAATCAGGCATATTTGGTCAGTGCATGACTACAAGCCAAGCAATGCTAACATGCTATTTAGGCTAGCTGTATGTACATATTTCATCATTATGCCTCGTTTGTAGGTATATTTCAGCTCATTTAATATCCTTTACTTGCATCCTCTTTGTATATAATTTAGTTTTGCATGACAGATTATCTGTATGTAATATTGGCTGCATTACAGATGTCAGTTGTATGTGTGCCATGTTGTTCCAGACCACAGCAAAGGTTACCCAGCTTGCCAAAGATTGTAATAAATCTATTAAAATAAGACTTCCTGCCATTTCCTTTAACTTTTACACACATGTATACCTTTTGCTATTATAAGACAGTAATTTCCAGTAGTTATCTCACCTTCTGAGTAGCCTCTGATTTACTAATGGTTTCTAATATTGTAAAAAATGTGTAGAATATTTATTCAATTTCAACATTTCTGTCCCATGAAGATTTGCTTCAGCCTGCGACACATAGTCATTTTGATAATAGGTAATACAGCTTATATAGACACCTAATAAGGCTTTTAATTTTTTTCGGCTCAAGACAGATTTGTTTTTTTGTATTTTTGGTCCATTTGATTATTTGTTTTTTTTACGTTCCCTTAATAAAAAACCCAAATAGATTTTAGTGATAAAAAAAGTTGCTCAATTGCCAGAATTTTATCGTAAAAGTTGCAGTGTTTTTTTTGTTTTTTTTTAACGGCATATTACTGTAAATGGATTGGAAACAACAGTATAATTTTTTTTTTACAGTAAAATCTAGAGTTGTTGATTTAATAGTGCAGTGGTTCTCAAACTTTTTTCAGTGATGTACCCCCTGTCAACATTTTTTTAAATCCAAGTACCCCCTAATCAGAGCAAAGCATTTTTGGTTGAAAAAAAAGAGATAAAGAAGTAAAATACAAGACTATGTCATCAGTTTCTGATTTATTAAATTGTATAACAGTGCAAAATATTGCTAATTTGTAGTGGTCTTTCTTGAACTGTTTGGAAAAAAAGATATAAAAAGAACTAAAAACTTGTTGTAAAACAAACAAGTGTTTCAATTATAATTAAAGATTTCTACACATAGAAGTAATCATCAACTTAAAGTGCCCTCTTTGGGGATTGTAATAGAGATCCATCTGGATTGATCAACTTAATTCTAAACATTTCTTCACATAAAAATAAATCTTTAACATCAATATTTATGGAACATGTCCACAAAAAATCTAGCTGTCAACACTGAATATTGCATTGTTGCATTTCTTTTCACAGTTTATGAACTTACATTCATATTTTCTTGAAGTATTATTCAATAAATATATTTATAAATGATTTTTGAATTGTTGCTATTTTTAGAATATTTACAAAAAAATCTCACGTACCCCTTGGCATACCTTCAAGTACCCCCAGGGGTAGGCGTACCCCCATTTGAGAACCACTGTTATAGTGTATTACTTTAAACAAAAACAATACTAAAGTTGTTTTCTTGCCAAAAAATAATAATTTTACCGTAAAGCCTATCGTCATTTTTACAATGCACAATTTGATAACTTGATTTGAAATCCTAGGTCAAGCTGACATTTAAGTACTTTTTATAAAAAGTTGTTGCAATATTAGATAATATTACATTTTAAAATACATATTTATAAAAATAAGCATGCAGTTCATGTATTTTTTGGATGTCAAAATGAAAAGAGCAAATATTTAGTGAGAAAATATTCTTTATTAAAGTATATTATTACCATTTCATGGGCCATATAAAATGATTTGGCGGGTCTGATATGGCCCCCGGGCCTTGAGTTTGACACTTGTGTTCTACACCAAGCACTTCCTTTACGAGGCGTGTATGCGATTGTACAAGCGTGTGTATCCAGTCCGTGCAGGATGGACATCCTGCACCCAGGGAGCACTCACTCATTTTGGAGTTTTCTGAAAAAAAGAGTTCACAAGCAGCAGCTATGAAAAGTGAATTATCAAGTGGATTTACTGGTGCAGAGAGCATTGAGAGAGGTCAAAGTCATTTGTTTGTGACAAGAACCAGTTTTGGACTGTTGTTGTTGTTGTTATTGTTATTGTTGTTATTTTCAGTGGAAACAAGAGTGTATCCTGCTGGGCACGTTTTTTGAGAGAAAAAAATGTGTCTGGGGGCCCAATGTGTGTGTGTGTGTATAAATTATATGTACACATTTAGCTGTAAAAATCTGCTGTACAGTATGTGTGTGTGGCTCCCTTTTTTTCAGTAACACTAATACCAAAAGTCACAATGTCAGATAGAATTCTAAAAAAGTTATGACAGACCACTTAAAAAAAAAAACGGAATGGAAATGTACAGTTTTTCAATGAATGGGACACCCAAAATGTACATTAAAATATAAAAAGTGGGATTTACAACATTAACTATGAACGATAAAACACTGAATATCAACAATAGTCGATAGTTGTGTATTTTTTACAATCAAGCAAAACACAACAAAAATGTAACAAACGACAAAAAAATTAAGGCAAAGTTTAATAAACACCTACAATATGAAATTGTATCACTTTGATGCAGAAATTTGTTGTAAAAATCTGCTTCCACATCTGTTCCTGACATAGGCGTTTCGGGCTGGCTGCTCTGAAAACATGGAGTTACAAATTTAGCCATTCAACCTTAAGTCACAGCCCATCTAGGACTGAAGAAAAACAAAATAAAGCATACATTAAAACTGTTCTACGTATCAAGTACCTCATTTGTCATTTCCACATATTAATCCTGAGCTAACTCAAAACCATACAAACTGGTGTTGAAACTAATCAAGAGGGTTGAGTTACTCTCTGCCTTCGAGGAATCACTGTGTATTGATTGGAAAATAAAAGCTCCGCAATGTGTGCAAAATTTCAACAAACCAACAATAAAAACGTAGAAGACTGACAGTATTGCACTAAATCACTGTTCTCTTTCTTTACATTTGCACACTACTTTCCACAGAAATATAACAATGTGCAGTGTCTCATACAGCATTTGTCTATATTTTACTCCTGTTTGTTTCACATTGGGTGAAGGGGGCGGAGTCACAGCCCGGCTTTACCTTCTACCTCTTGCTTTGTATACCTGCTTGTCTTACTATGAACTACAATATACTATGAATTGCTATTGTGACATCCAGTGGACACATTTAGAACAGCAGTTTCATTGATTTAAAAAGTGCGGCTCAATGTTACACTTGGCAAACTCATCTTGTGGGCCGGATTGAACCTGTTCGTGGGCCTCCTCCGGCCCGCATGATTGACATCCCTGATTTGAGAGATCGTAAACCTTTTTTAATGCTCTAGCTATAAAAAATTGTAGTTTGATGTGTCCTACCTTCTGCGATGAGGTGGCGACTTGTCCAGGGTGTACACCCCTTCCGCCCGATTGTAGCTGAGATAGGCACCAGCGACCCCCCACCCCACCCCCCCCACCCCCGACCCCAAAGGGGAATAAGCGGTAGAAAATGGATGGATGGATGGAGTCCTACCTTGCAGAAATTAATTTAGGGACAACTGTTGGCTTGTCAAGTGGTGTAAAAAAAATAAAAATAAACAATTATTCTGCGGCCGGGTACCAATCGAGCCCTGTGGTTGGGGACCACTGCTCTGGATCACTTGTAGATTTTGTTCTTACCTACGAACAAATCCCAGCTAAGAAAACATTGGTGAATACAAAAATCTGTTTAAAAACTTCGTAAGTGGGCCTAAGAACAAAATGTGTTCTTAAGAACGGTTGCTGAATGGCGGCCAGCGAGTGCGTCCTGCTCAGTGTTTAAATCAGGGGTCACCAACGCGGTACCGGCGGGCACCAGGTAGCCCGTGAGGACCAGATGAGTAGCCCGCTGGCCTGTTCTAAAAATAGCTCAAATAGCAGCACTTACCAGTGAGCTGCCTCTAGTTTTTAAATTTAATTTATTTACTAGCAAGCTGGTCTCGCTATGCGGGACATTTTTAATTTTAAGAGAGACAAAACTCAAACAGAATTAGAAAATCCAAGAAAATATTTTAAAGACTTGGTCTTCACTTGTTTACATAAATTATTATTTTTTTTTTTTTACTTTGCTTCTTATAACTTTCAGAAAGACAATTTTACAGAAAAAATACAACCTTAAAAATGATTTTAGGATTTTAAACACATATGCCTTTTTACCTTTTAAATTCCTCCCTCTTATTTCCAAACAATTTAAGTCAATGTTCAAATATTTTTTTTTTTATTGTAAAGAATAATAAAAAATTTTTAATTTAATTCTTCATTTTAGCTTCTGTTTTTCCGACGAAGAATATTTGTGAAATATTTCTTCAAACTTATTATGATTAAAATTCCAAAAAATTATTCTGGCAAATCTAGAAAATCTGTAGAATCAAATTTAAATCTTATTTCAAAGTCTTTTGAATTTCTTTTAAAAATTTTGTTCTGGAAAATCTAGAAGAAATAATGATTTGTCTTTGTTAGAAATATAGCTTGGTCCAATTTGTTATATATTCTAACAAAATGCAGATTGGATTTTAACCTATTTAAAACATGTCATCAGAATTCTAAAATTAATCTTAATCAGGAAAAATTAGTAATGATGTTCCATAAAATCTTTTTTTAATTTTTTCAAAAAGATTCGAATTACCTAGTTTTTCTCTTCATTTTTTTTTGTTGAATTTTGAATTTTAAAAAGTCGAAATTGAAGATAAACTGTTTCAAAATTTAATTTAAATTTTTTTCGTGTTTTCTGCTCTTAAACCGTTCAATTAAGTGATTTTTTCATAATTTATTCTCTATAAAAAACCTTTCGTAAAAGGGAAAAAAATGTACGACGGAATGACAGTCAGAAATGCCCATTTTTTTATATATATAGATGTATTTATTAAAGGTAAATTGAGCAAATTGGCTATTTCTGGCAATGTATTTAAGTGTGTATCAAACTGGTAGCCCTTCGCATTAATCCGTACCCAAGAAGTAGCCCTTGGTTTCAAAAAGGTTAAATTATCACAGTGACCTCTAGAGGCGGTGGTGTGCAGTGCAGACGCTCCCTCTGACTGACCTGGATACACCCTCAGGATATGTATAGTCAGTGTGTGCGTCAAATGGATGTGCATGCAGTGGTATTTGTGCAAGGCTTAGGTTTCAATACAGCGCCTCCTTCAGTATTTATAGCGTCGCCATCTGCTCCTAACAATAAAAAAAAAAAAGAGATAGCTAATCCTTCCTTTTTTACTCGCCGTGTTTGCGTTTGTTGACTGTTTTCCCCGTGTGTGTGTCTTGCAGATGCCAGCATGTCACCTGACGCCCCCAAGCAGAGCCACTGGTGCAACGTGGCGTACTGGGAGCACCGCACGCGCGTGGGCCGCCTCTACACCGTGTACGAGCACTCCGTCAGCATCTTCTACGACCTACCTCAGGGCACGGGCTTCTGCCTGGGCCAGCTCAGCCTGGAGCACCGCAGCAGCACGGTGCAGCGCACGCGCGGCAAGATCGGCTACGGCCTCCTCCTCAGCAAGGAGGCGGACGGCGTGTGGGCGTACAACCGCAGCGAGCACCCCATCTTCGTCAACTCGCCCACCCTGGACGTGCCCAACGGCAGGAGCTTGGTGGTGCGCAAGGTGATGCCAGGGTTCTCAATCAAGGTGTTCGACTACGAGCGCCTGTGTCTGCTGAGGCACGCGGCCGACGCCGAGCACCCGGACGGACCCTTCGACCCCAACAGCGTGCGCATCAGCTTCGCCAAGGGCTGGGGGCCCTGCTACTCCAGACAGTTCATCACTTCCTGCCCGTGCTGGCTGGAGATCCTCCTCAACAACCACAGATAACACGGACCCCCCACAGACCATCCCAAATATCATCCACCGAGATTTAATATAAAGTTTTATATATTATATGAAATATATATATTATACTTGTAAATACGGAGTCCTTTTTACAATGTCATTATTTATGTATGGTGCAATGTGTATATGGACAAGAGGAAAAAAATGGAAAATGCACTTTGGCTTATATATATATTATATATATAAATACATATAAAGAGAAAGGAAATTTCAGTACCAACTTGAGAAATGATGCAGCAAAATTAGGAGGAGCCTGGATTTTGTTTATAGTTTTTATATACGATTAATATCCAGACGAAAAGCTAACACCATTCACACATTGATAATAAAGTATTCGCATATTAAGCCATTTTGTTTTGGGCTGAGTCATTCATGCTTTTCATAGTTAAATTTTGCAGGCTAAAATGCAGCATTTTCAAACAATTGCGTTCCAAGGCATTTTTTCCCCATTAACGCTCCATCTGCTTGAAATTTTCTGACTTTGTGTTTTAAATTGTTTTTTTTTTGTAACCCTGACCCCAAAAAGAACAGAATTTCGACAAATATTGACAGAAGTGTAACAGTTCCCCCAGGATTACAGGGACCTCTATTAGGATTCCTGTATTTGCAGATTCTCGTCCCAAAAATTGCAACGGAAAGTGCAATGTGTTATTTTTAGGTAAAAAAGAAAGTGACAAAACAATGTTACACTTAGAGTTCCTTTTATTGTCATTCAAATTTAAACTTTACAGTACAGATCAGAATGAAATGTCGTTGCATTAACTGGTTGTAGTGCAGGATAAAAGAGCAATAATAAATAGATTACTGCACATATAAATATATTGCTCTTTTGCATATGCATCCACGTTTACGGATGTATGTTATATTGTCTTTATAGTACAGCCAGTTAGTCTGTTTTTTGTGATTTCCCCACTGAAATGATGAGGGGAAATATATATTTATATTAAATAAAATTCTGGGGAAAAAACAATAATGGAGAAATAAAAATTTAACAGAAATATGCAAAATAGGCTTTATTCAGCCAGAACCAAGTCCCGAGAATTACAGTAAGAAAGAGATTAAAATCATATTATAAACCTTCACATGATTATCTGCTGGGATTTTTATTCAATCCATCAATCAAGCTTTATTGCAGACTCCAACGTCCAAGTAGACCTACAATCACATACATAAAACTAACAAAATACAGTATAAAAGGCACGATCATATACTATTAAAAAAGTGCTTGTGCATATTCAGTAAAAACAAAAGGTATCTAATAAATATGTAAAAGCAGCAATAAATATATATATATATATATATATATATATATGCATATATATATATGTATTTATATATATTCATATATATATATATATATATATATATATATATATATATACAGTGCAGACAATAAGTATTTGAACACCCTGCTATTTTGCAAGTTCTCCCACTTAGAAATCATGGAGGGGTCTGAAATTTTCACGGTAGGTGCATGTCCACTGTATGAGAGATCCAGAAATCACAATCTATGATTTTTTTAACAATTTATTCGTGTGATACAGCTGAAAATAAGTATTTGAACACATGTCTATCAGCTATAATTCCGACCCTCAAAGACCTGTTAGTCCGCCTTTAAAAGTCCTCCTCCACTCTACTGTTTTATCCTGAATCAGATGCACCTGTGTGAGGTCGTTAGCTGCATAAAGACACCTGTCCACCCCATACAATCAGTAAGACCCAAACATTCAGCATGGCTAAGAGCAAAGAGCTGTCCAAAGACACCAGAGACACAATTGTACAACTCCACAAGGATGGAAAGGGCTCTGGAGAAATTGCCAAGAAGCTTAGTGAAAAAAGGTTCACTGTTGGAGCAATCATTAGAAAATGGAAGAAGCTAAACATGACGGTCAATCTCAATCGGAGTGGAGCCCCATGTACGATATCACCTCGTGGGGTCTCAATGATGCTAAGAAAGGTGAGGAATCAGCCCAGGACTACACGGCAGGACTTGGTCAATGACCTGAAAAGAGCTGGGACCACTGTTTCCATGGTCACTGTTGGTAATACACTAAGATGTCATGGTTTGAAATCATGCATGGCACGAAAGGTTCCCCTGCTTAAACCAGCACATGTTAAAGCCCGGCTTAAGTTTGCCAATGACCATTTGGATGATCCAGAGGAGTCATGGGATAAAGTTTTGTGGACCCTATGAGACCAAAATTTACCTTTTTGGTCAGAATGCCACTATGCTTGTTTGGAGGAAGAAGAATGATGCGTACCATCCCAAGAACACCATCCCTACTGTGAAGCATGGGGGTGGTAGCATCATGCTTTGGGGGTGTTTTTGTGTTCATGGGACAGGACGACTGTACTGTATTAAAGAGAGGATGACTGCAGCCATGTATTGTGAGATTTTGGCCAAAAACCTCCTTCCCTCAGTCTGATCATTGAAGATGAGTCATGGTTTGATCTTCCAACATGACAATGACGCGAAACACACAACCAGGAAAACCAAGATGTGGCTTCGTATGAATCATATCAAGGTTCTGGAGTGGCCTAGCCAGTCTCCAGACTTAAATCCAATTGAAAATCTTTGGAGGGAGCTGAAAGTCTGTGTTACTCAGCGACAGCCCAGAAACCTGACTGATCTAGAGAAGATCTGGGTGGAAGAGTGGGCGAAAATCCCTCCTGCAGTCTGTGCAAACCTTGTGAAGAACTATAGGAAACGTTTGACCTCTGTAATTGCAAACAAAGGCTACTCTACCAAATATTAATGTTGGTATTCAAATACTTATTTTCAGCTTTATCACACGAATAAATTGTTTAAAAAAATCATAGATTGTGATTTCTGGATTTTTCTTTTTAGGTTATCCCTCATACAGTGGACATGCACCTACCGTAAACATTTCAGACCCCTCCATGATTTCTAAGTGGGAGAACTTGCAAAATAGCAGGGTGTTCAAATACTTATTTTCTTCACTGTATGTGCTTACTTTGGCAGCCACTGCAATGTGTGCCATTATTTGCAATATGCACAACAAACCTCTTCTATTGGAGAATCAAATGGGACAAAATGAAATAAATACGAAAATAATTATTTAAATGTGTCATTAATTAACTGTGATTGTAATGAAATACATGTGTCATACTTTTTAAAAGGTATATATATTCAATAATGAAATGATTTCAATATTTATTAATGTCTTGATTTTTATATATTTCATAATTGTTAATACATTTTACCAATTCACAATTCTGGTAACTGAGCTGGCAGTTGTTGTTTTTTTTTAATCAAAACAAAAACACTGTAAATGTTACCGTAACATTTATGGGCATTTTTACAGTGTATAATTTGATGGAGGGCAGCACGGTGGTAAGTACAATACGAAGGTCCTGGGTTCAGTCCTGGGCTCGAGTTCTTTCTGTTTACATGTTCTCCCTGTGACTGCGTGGGTTCCCTCCGGGTACTCCGGCTTCCTCCCACTTCCAAAGACATGCACCTGGGGATAGGTTGATTGGCAACACTAAATGGTCCCTAGTGTGTGAATGTGAGTGTGAATGTTGTCTATCTGTGTTGGCCCTGTGATGAGATAAGCGCCACTGACCCCGAAAGGGATAAGCGGTAGAAAATGGATGGATATGTTGATGGATACCCTTCTTTGAAACCATAGGTCAAGCTTAAGTATTTATATTTTTTTTTTACCATAACATTGTTCGTTAAGTATATATTTGTTGCAATATTGGATAATATAACAGTTTAAATGGTGTGCAATCTCATGCAGTACTTATATGCTGTTCATATTATTAGAATATCATGAAAAAGTTGATTTATTTCAGTAATTATATTCAGAACGTGAAACTTACATATTATATCAATTAATTACACACATAGTGATATATTTGAAATGTTTATTTCTTTAAATTTTGATGATTAGTACTGACAATTACTGAAAATCCCAAATTCAGTATCTCAGAAAATTAGAATATTAGTTACGACTAGAACCAAAAAATATTATTTACAAATGTGGGCCAACTGAAAAGTATGAACATGGAAAGTTTCAGCATCTACGGCAATCAATACTTAGTTTCAGCTCCTTTTGCCTGAATTGCTGCAGCAATACGGCGTGGCATGGAGTCGACCAGTCTGTTGCACTCCTCAGGTGTTACGAGAGCCCTGGTTGCTTTAATAGTGGACTTCAGCTCTTCAGCATTGTTGGGTCTGGCATCTCGCATCTTCCGCTTCACAATACCCCATAGGTTTTCTATGGGGTTAAGGTCAGGTGAGTTTGCAGGCCAATCAAGAACAGGGATACCATGGTCCTTAAACCAGGTACTGGTAGATTTGGCACTGTGTGCAGGTGCCAAGTCATGTTGGAAAATGAAATCTTCACCTCCATAAAATTGGTCCGCGGCAGGCAGCATAAAGTGTTCTAAAACTTCCTGGTAGACTGCTGCATTGACCCTAGACCTCAGGAAACACAGTGGACCAACACCAGCAGGGGACATGGCACCCCAGACCATTACCGATTGTGGAAATTTGACACTGAACTTCAGGCAAAGTGGATTCCGTGCCTCTCCTGTCTTCCTCCAGACTCTGGGACCTTGATTTCCAAAGGAGATACAAAATTTACTTTCATCTGAAAACATAACTTTGGACCACTCAGCAGCAGTCCAGTCCTTTTTGTCTTGAGCCCAGGCGAGACGCTTTTGACGTTGTCTCTTATTCAAGAGTGGCTTTACACAAGGAATGCGACAGCTGAAGCCCATATCTTGCATACGTCGGTGCGTGGTGGTTCTTGAAGCACTGACTCCAGCTGCAGTCCACTCTTTGTGGATCTACCCCACATTTTTGAATCGGTTTTGTTTGACAATCCTCTCCGGGGCGCGGTTATCCCTCTTGCTTGTACACTTTTTTTCTACCACATCTTTGTCTTCCCTTTGCCTCTCTATTAATGTGCTTGGACACAGAGCTCTGGGAACATCCAACCTCTTTGGCAATGACCTTTTGTGTTTTGCCTTCCTTCTTTAAAGTATCAATGGTCATCTTTTGGACAGTTGTCAAGTCAGCAGTCTTCCCCATGATTGTGTGTCATACAGAATCAAAACGAGAGACCATTTAAAGGCTTTTACAGGTGTTTTGAGTTAGTTAGCTAATTAGAGTGTGGCACCAGGTATCTTCAATATCTGACCTTTTCACCTTATTCTAATTTTCTGAGATGTTGAATTTAGGGTTTTCATTGGTTGTCAGCTATAATCATCTCCTTTTTGGCAAAAAAAACTTGAGATGTATCAGTCTGTTTGGAATGAATGTACACTTTCTACAAGTTTGACTTTCTAAATGGAATTAATGAAATAAATCAACTTTTTCATGATATTCTAATAATATGACCAGCACCTTTATATGCTGTTCTGTCAAAATGGAAAGAAGGAATGTACACTATATTGCCATAGCTTTTTGGCCACCCATCCAAATGATGAGAATCAGGTGTCCTAATCACTTGGTCCGACCACAGGTGTATAAAATCAAGCAGTTAGGCATGGAGACTGTTTCTACAAACATTTGTGAAAGAATGGGCCGCTCTCAGAAGCTCAGTGATTTCCAGAGTGGAAATGTCATATGATGCCACCTGTGCAGTCGTGAAATTTCCTCGCTCCTAAATATTCCAAAGTCAACTGTTGGCTTTGTTATTATAAAATGGAAGAGTTTGGGAAGAACAGCAACTCAGCCACAAAGTGGTAGGCCATGTAAACTGACAGAGAGAGGTCAGCGGACGCTGAAGCGCATAGTGCAAAGAGGTTGCTGACTTTCTGCACAGTCAGTTGCTACAGAGCTCCAAACTTCACGTGACCTTCCAATTAGCCCACGTACAGTACGCAGAGAGCTTCATGGAATGTGTTTCCATGGCCGACCAGCTGTATCTAAGGCATACATCACCAAGTTCAATGCAAAGCGTGGGATGCGGTGGTGTAAAGCATGTCTCCACTGGACACTAGAGCAGTGGAGACGTGTCCGCTGGAGTGATGAATCAAATTTTTCCATCTGGCAATCTGATGGACGCATCCGGGTTTGAAGGTTGCCAGGAGAACGGTGTATTTCGGACTGCATTGTGACGATAGTGAAATTTGGTGGAGGGGGAATTATGTTGTTTTTCAGGACTTGGGCTTGGCCCCTGAGTTCCAGTGAAAGGAACTTTGAATTTTCCAGGATACCTAAACATGTTGGACAATTCCATGCTCCCAACATTGTGGGAACAGTTTGGATCGGGCCCCTTCCTCTTCCAACATGACTGTGCACCAGTGGACAAAGCAAGGTCCATAAAGACATGGATGACAGAGTCTAGTGTGGATGAACTTGACTGGCCTGCTCAGAGTCTTGAACTGAATCCGGTAGAACACCTTTGGGATGAATTAGAACGGCGACTGAGAGCCAGGCCTTCTCGATCTGTGTGTGGCGCTTTTGGAAGAATGGTCGAACATTCCTATAAAGACACTCCGCAACCTTGTGGACAGCCTTCCCAGAAGAGTTGAAGCTGTAATAGCTGCAAAAGGTGGACCCAAATCATATTGAACCCTATGGGTTAGGAATGGGATGGCACTTTGGGTTCATATGTGAGTCAAGGCAGGTGGCCAAATACTTTTGGAGATATAGTGTATATAGGTCATTTCCAGGCAAATGATGCGAGGGGCCAGATATGGCCCCTGGGCCTTAGGTTTGACATCAGTGTCTTTTTGCCTGCTCTGTTGTTCCCAATGTGCAGACATTCTCGTGCACATTTTTGCATGATTTGTAAATATATTGTAAACATTTGTTGTGTTTATGTTATTTGTAATTGTTTATCTGAGCGTTGATAACGGCCGTTAAGAATCATTGTCAATGTGAACCAGGCAGGGAAGGAGACATCTGATCGGTTAAGGAAGTTGTGTTGCGTTTAAGTGCTGCTGGGATAAATTCGATTGACGAAAATGACGAATTCTGGATGACTGATTACCATCATTTATTTATGATTTATTTGTTTAGACACGATATACTGTCACACCCTAATTGATGTTTACTGTTGTGGTTTATAAGTGGAACCTACTGTGAGCTGTTTCTCATCTTTGGCTCACATTTGCTATGTTTTGACGAAAGGGTCAACAAAGCCATTTTTTTTTTGTTTAGCTTGACTGTCCCACATGTCCTTGAGGTCCTAAGAAGCCACAGAGATGAGTGATGACAAAATCATGACATGGTGGCAGTGGAAAGTTTAAAAAAAAAAAAAAAAAATCCCTAAAGGTTGTTTATATGTCAATTGAGGAGTGTGGGTCTGTGCATGGTGTGGAGGTCTCACAGTGGACGTGCACGAGGGTGGGAGGGCGCCACGGCGGAAACTCGAAGGGCTCCGTGATGCTGGAATGTGCACTTTTTTTTTTTTTTTTTTTTTTTTTTTTACAAGCCTGCTGGAATCTTCCAAACTGCTGCCAGAGTGGATGTGGTTTTTCCCGGCTTCCTTCATAATTGCTGGTGTTAGGTTGTCAGATTGCTGCTAGTGTGTGTGTGTGTGTGTGTGTGTGTGTGTGTGTGTGTGTGTGTGTGTGTGTGTGTGTGTGTGTGTGTGTGTGTGTGTGTGTGTGTCGGCATTCACCTCTTGTCATTCCGCCTTAACGAGCGCACAACTGAGCGGGTTTAATGAATGAGCGTCCACTTGGGACGAACAAACTCTGTTTTTCTTCAAACCCGGCAACACAATTTACCAATTGAACGTGCGTCTCTCTCCTCGCCTTCCATTAAGAGGCCCAGCCCTTTTCCTCGCAGGCCCTGCTGTCTGCCTGTGCAGAGGAGTGGCTCCGCTACGCCCTTGCTCCCTTCCCTACAACTGGGGGCCATTATCTGTGCTCCTTTGTGTCTCCGCTTTGGGGGGAAAAAAGGGCCCACGGCACCACTGGAGAGTTACTAGCAGACAATTATGTACGCTACATGGGGGTGGGCGGTTATAAGGCCCCTAGTGGGCAACTTACACAAGCCACCACAGAGGCGCTTTAATTAGACGGAGGGAGCCGAGTGACAGTTCATGAGTTTGTGGCGCAGCTCTGAATGGAGAAATAAAAAAAATCTAATTAACTTTGGGAATCATACCCTAGAAAAGTCACCCCAAAAACAAGCCATTAGTTACCATTTCTCTCTCATATTAACAATATTGAGAAGACGAACCACGTTGCAATGTGTGAGCGTCTCTGTGCTGCTTTTTAAAGTTTCCCCAGCCTGTTATTAGGGTCTGTGTGCTGCCAGAGCCTCGGTGCATTCCTCAGACTGCAGCCTATCCCGACGCCTCTGACTAAGCACCGCTTCTGGGTTTTTTTTTTGGTCGCTCCATTAATCTGTTTCTATGAAGGAGAGGCTTGTTCACAATAAGTCATAGGCGGAAGAAATCTCTGCTTTCTGGGTCACCGGCTCGAGAAACAAGAGTGGTAGCTACCGAGCTAAAAACCCGGACTATCAACGAGATAGCCAGCCCTGCTCTTAAGGTCGTCAGGGGGTGAGTTTTACCAATGTGAAGTGAAGTAAATTTTATTTATATAGCGCTTTTCTCTAGGGACTCAAAGCGCTTTTACGTAGTGAAACCCAATTTCTAAGTTACATTTTTAGGACACAAAGGCAGTGACTAGGATGGCGAAAGCGGGGATCGAACCTGGAACCCTCAAATTGCAATGTACTGGACTTCAAGACCCAGGGACATCATAATGTTGGGGAAAAATCTACTAGAAAATAGTATACATTTTACTCTGATTCAATTTTTGGGAGAGCCCAGAGTGATATTTACTTCAACTTCTTGATGGAATGAAATGGCAAAACCATGCAGTACCTGGACTGACCAGGGACAGGCAGCGATGAGTGAAAAAAATATTAGAAGAAAAAGAAGACTAAGCTCGGCTATACACGGTAGCTTATCAAGTAACTGTATTATTCAATGGGTGCTTGTTACCATAGGGCCCATTGTTGGGCCGCGAGCACCACCTATAGGGCCGTCAAAAATACACTATATTGCCAAAGGTATTTGTTCACCTGAATCACATATCAAATCAAATTAACTTTATTTATAGAGCACATTTAAAATTTACCAAAGAGGTAGCCAAAGTGCTGTACAATGGACAGGTTAAAAGATAATACGAGAACCGAGCAAACACAACACAACACAACACAAACATAACACGATAAAGAATAAATAAATAAAATAAATAAAACAATTAAAACAGCAGGTGTATTATGGGGCGCCATTGCAGGATGGATATCACTCAGTGTTAAAAGCCATGAAATAAAAGTATGTTTTTAAGAGAGATTTAAAAACAGGAAGAGAGGAGGCTTGTCTAACACTCAGAGGTAGGTCGTTCCAGAGCTTGGGAGCAGCAGCGGCGAAAGCTCTGTCACCTCTAAGCTTCAGCCTTGTGTCAGGGACCGTCAGTAGCAGCTGATCGGCTGATCTTAGGGATCGGGATGGGGCAGTAAGGCTGAAGGAGGTCGGAAAGATATGTTGGCGCGAGGTTGTTTAGACATTTAAAAACAAATAGAAAGAGTTTAAAATTGATTCTGTAATGCACAGGGAGCCAGTGAAGGGATGCTAATATAGGGGTGATGTGCTCACGTCTGCGGGTCTGTGTTAGCAGACGAGCAGCAGAGTTCTGCAGGAGCTGCAGGCGGGCGATCGAGGCCTCGCTAATGCCTACATACAGGGCATTGCAGAAGTCTAAACGATTCAAGATGAAGGCGTGAATTAATTTGTCGAGATCGTGTCCTGATAGAAGGGGTGTCACTTTCGCTATTTGGCGTAATTGATAAAAGCTTTTTTGAACAACTATGCTGATTTGTTTTTCGAATTTAAAATCTAAGTCAAACTTTACCCCCAGGTTTGTGACACAGTCGCTGAGATACGGGGTCAGAGTGCCGAGGTCAAAGTTGGGGGAGGGAGAGCGACTTGGACAGAACAACATAACTTCTATTTTGTCTTCATTTAGGCTCAGGAAGTTAGCTGAAAGCCAGGCTTTGATGTCGTGCAGGCAGTCAATGAGACGTTGAAGCGTGTTATTTTCTGCCATGGGAAAATAGATCTGGCAATCATCGGCCTAAAAATGAAATGCAATACCTAAAAATAGAACCAAAGGGGAGAAGGTAAAGCGCGAATAAGATTGGGGCAAGGATTGAGCCCAGGGGGACCCCATGTGGTAAAGGAGCTGTGGAAGACATAAAATTGTCAATTTTTACACAAAAACTCCTGTCGGTTAGGTACGACCGGAACCAGTTGAAGGCAGCGCCTTTAATACCCACACAGTTCTCAAGACGAGAGATTAAGGTGGCGTGGTCGACGGTGTCGAATGCAGCAGACAGATCTAAAAGCACCAGGACAACATATTTACCAGAATCGGTTGACATATGAACTTGAGGTGCCATCCCATTTCTAACCCATAGGGTTCAATATGATGTCGGTCCACCTTTTTGCAGCTATGACAGCTTCAACTCTTCTGGGAAGGCTGTCCACAAAGTTTCGGAGTGTCTTTATAGGAATTTTCGACCATTCTTCCAAACGTTCGTTGGTGAGGTCACACGCCGATGTTGGTCGAGAAGGCCTGGCTCTCAGTCTCCGTTCTAATTCATACCAAAGGTGTTCTATCGGGTTCAGGTCAGGACTCTGTGCAGGCCAGTCAAGTTCATCCACACCAGACTCTGTGATTTGGATCTTACTTTGTACACTGGTGCACAGTTGGGGTGGTATAGCTCGGTTGGTAGAGTGGCAATCTCAGCAACTTGAGGGTTTCAGGTTCGATCCCCGCTTCTGCCAACCTAGACACCGCCGTTGTGTCCTTGGGCAAGACCCTTTACCCGCCTGCTCCCAGTGCCACCCAAACTGGTTGGAAAAATGTAACTTAGATATTGGGTTTCACTATGTAAAGCGCTTTGAGTCACAAGAGAAAAGCACTATATAAATATAATTCACTTCACTTCAGTCATGTTGGAAGAGGAAGGGGCACACTCCAAACTGTTCCCACAATGTTGGGAGCATGGAATTTTCCAGAATGTTTTGGTATCCTGGAGTATTTAAAGTTCCTTTCACTGGAACTCACGGGCCAATGCCAACTCCAGAAAAACAACACCACACCATAATTCCTCCTCCACCAAACTTCACACTCGGCACAACGCAGTCTGAAATGTAGCGTTCTCCTGGCAAGCTCCAAACCCAGACTCGTCCGTCGGATTGCCAGATGGTAGAGAGTGATTCATCACTCCAGAGAATGCCTCTTCACTGCTCTAGAGTCCAGTGGCGACGTGCTTTACACCACTGTATCCGACGCTTTGCATTGGACTTGGTTATGTATGGCTTGGATGCAGCTGGTCGGCCATGGAAACCCATTCCATGAAGCTCTCTGGTACAGTACTAATACATGTAAAGTTTGGCGTTCTGTAGCAACTGACTGTGCAGAAAGTCTTTGCACTATGCCCTTCAACATCCGCTGACCCTCTCTGTCAGTTTACGTGGCCTACAACTTGGTGGCTGAGTTGCTGTTGTTTTCAAACTCTTCACTTAATAAAGCCGACAGTTGACTTTGGAATATTTAGGAGCAAGGAAATTTCACGACTGGATTTGTTGCACAGGTAGTATCCTATGGCAGTTCCACGCTGGAAATCACTGAGAGCGGCCCATTCTTTCACAAATGTTTGTAGAAACAGTCTCCATGCCTCAGTCCTTGATTTTATACACCAGGCCAAGTGGTTAGGACACCTGATTCTCATCATTTGGATAGGTGGCCAAATACTTTTGGCAATACAGTGTATCTTGTTCTCAGCTGTGGTCTCTGAAGGGTATGGGGGTACTTCGTTGTATTACACTTTTCCACCACTTGGAGCAGTAATGACAATCTCAAACAAACAGAAAAAAATGAAGCTAAATAAATAGAAACATTTCTCAAGGGCCAAAATTATGACTAAACAGGTGAGGCTCTATTTTCATTTGCACTTAAATCTTACTGACAGTTAAAAAAATATTGATCAGGAATTTAGTTTATTTTGGCGCAACATAATTGTGTGTACAGTTGATTAATTATCTGTATATGTTTACCTAGCTTTACCCTTAATATATGATGCTAGGTGGCTACAAGTTAGCATTGCAAACACCACGTATTGTTACAGTAAAGCTGAGGTTTTAGGGTGTTTTGCTGCTCTGTGTACTTACAGGATCACTCAAAATTGTTGTGGATACACCTAAGCCTCAGCCGGCAGTCAATTAATCAATTAACCAAACCATGAATGAAAACAAACTTGATACGTTGCCGTGCTTGTGCGTGTTACTTTTTCTTTTCTTCGTCTCTCACGTTGAAACGGTGCGAGAAGGTTCACGCTCTCAGCCCCTAAACAGAGTGATCCCTCTTGTCGGTCATGCAAAACCTGTGTCTCTGTGAGTAACAGCGGGACTGCTTGCTCATACACGCACGATACATGGATAGAGACTAACTACTCGCCATGCGCTTGTGTCATTTCTGTTGATCGTGTTTTTGTTTGGCCCTGTGCTGTTTGGTTTTTGGACTCTTTTTAGTTCCTGGTTGTGCACTCTTGCTTGTTTTGTTTCCATGACTGGTCATTAGTTTTACATGTCTCACGTTTTGCACTCGCACACCTGTTACTAATCAGGTCGGAATTATTTAAGCTTGCAGTTGCCAGGCAGTCGGCCTGGCGACATTACCTCCTGGACACCCATGCTATCTGATATCTTTACTACTCATGCCATTGTCATGCTGCCATAGTTTTCCTACGGCTCGTTTTTTGCCACATTAGTTTTGTGTATTCTTGTCACAGTAAGTGTTTATTTGTTTCATGTTCATTGTTTTTTTGCCCAAGTGCTAGTTTTTGTTTCATTAGTCAAGTTTGTTCTCCGCCTTTGTGCGCGCCTTTAGTTGTGTACCTTTTGTTAGAGTTAAAATATCAATCAATCAATCAATGTTTATTTATATAGCCCCAAATAACAAATGTCTCAAAGGACTGCACAAATCATTACGACTACAACATCCTCGGAAGAACCCACAAAAGGGCAAGGAAAACTCACACCCAGTGGGCAGGGAGAATTCACATCCAGTGGGACGCCAGTGACAATGCTGACTATGAGAAACCTTGGAGAGGACCTCAGATGTGGGCAACCCCCCCCTCTAGGGGACCGAAAGCAATGGATGTCGAGCGGGTCCAACATGATACTGTGAAAGTTCAATCCATAGTGGCTCCAAGACAGCAGCGAGAGTCCCGTCCACAGGAAACCATCTCAAGCGGATCAGCAGCGTAGAGATGTCCCCAACCGATACAGGCGAGCGGTCCATCCTGGGTCCCGACGAGCGGTCCATCCTGGGTCTCGACTCTGGACAGTCAGTACTTCATCCATGGTCATCGGACCGGACCCCCTCCACAAGGGAGGGGGGGACATAGGAGAAAGAAAAGAAGCGGCAGATCAACTAGTCTAAAAAGGAGGTCTATTTAAAGGCTAGAGTATACAGATGAGTTTTAAGATGAGACTTAAATGCTTCTACTGAGGTAGCATCTCGAACTGTTACCGGGAGGGCATTCCAGAGTACTGGAGCCCGAACGGAAAACGCTCTATAGCCCGCAGACTTTTTTTGAGCTCTAGGAATCACTAATAAGCCGGAGTCTTTTGAACGCAGATTTCTTGCCGGGACATACGGTACAATACAATCGGCAAGATAGGCTGGAGCTAGACCGTGTACTATTTTATACGTAAGTAGTAAAACCTTAAAGTCACATCTTAAGTGCACAGGAAGCCAGTGCAGGTGAGCCAGTACAGGCGTAATGTGATCAAACTTTCTTGTTCTTGTCAAAAGTCTAGCAGCCGCATTTTGTACCAACTGTAATCTTTTAATGCTAGACATGGGGGGACCCGAAAATAATACGTCACAGTAATCGAGACGAGACGTAACAAACGCATGGATAATGATCTCGGCGTCTTTAGTGGACAAAATGGAGCGAATTTTAGCGATATTACGGAGATGAAAGAAGGCCGTTTTAGAAACGCTTTTAATGTGTGACTCAAAGGAGAGAGTTTGGTCGAAGATAATACCCAGATTTTTTACAGAGTCACCTTGTTTTATTATTTGGTTGTCAAATGTTAAAGTTGTATTATTAAATAGAGGTCGGTGTCTAGCAGGACCGATAATCAGCATTTCCGTTTTTTTGGTATTAAGTTGCAAAAAGTTAGCGGACATCCATTGTTTAATTTCATTAAGACACGCTTCCAACTGACTACAGTCCGGCGTGTTGGTCAGCTTTAGGGGCATGTAAAGTTGGGTGTCATCAGCATAACAGTGAAAGCTAATACCGTATTTGCGTATGACGTCACCCAGTGGCAGCATGTAGATGCTGAAGAGTACAGGGCCAAGGACCGAACCCTGGGGAACTCCACACGTTACCTTAACATAGTCCGAGGTCACACTGTTATAGGAGACGCACTGCATCCTATCAGTAAGATAAGAGTTAAACCATGACAGGGCTGAGTCTGACATACCAATTCGTATTTTGATACGCTCTAATAAAATATTATGATCGACGGTATCGAAAGCAGCGCTAAGATCGAGGAGCAGCAACATAGATGACGCATCAGAGTCCATCGTTAGCAATAGATCATTAGTCAATTTTGCGAGGGCTGTCTCAGTCGAGTGATTTGCCCTGAAACCGGATTGAAAGGTTTCACATAGATTGTTAAACGCTAAGTGCTCATTTAGCTGCTCTGCAACAATTTTTTCGAGGATTTTCGAAATAAAGGGAAGGTGAGACACCGGTCGGTAGTTTACCATGAGGTCAGGATCGAGGTTAGGTCTTTTAAGGAGAGGATGAATAACCGCTTTTTTGAATGCAACGGGAACAGTGCCCGAGGAAAGTGATAAGTTTATAATATTTAGCACTGATGGACCTAATAATACAAAAAGCTCCTTGATAAGTTTCCCAGGAAGTGGGTCAAGTAAACATGTTGTTTGTTTTATCCCATTTACACGTTGTAACAATCCTTCTAATGTTATTTCATCAAAACGAGAGAAACTATTTTGGATATTTGCAGTATCCGTCGTATATACAATCGTATCTGGGTTACTATAACCCCGTTGTAGCTGGGACGCATTGTCTTTAATCTCCTTTCTAATAAGTTCAATTTTCTTATTAAAGAACTTCATAAAGTCATCTGCCGAATGGGTGGAGCTACTGAAAGGAGTCCCTTGTTGGGTTAGCGATGCTACTGTACTAAACAAAAATTTTGGATCGTTTTTATTAATGCGGATGAGATTTGAGTAATAATTAGTTTTAGCTAAGGTAAGCATGCGTTTATAAGTTATTAAACTATCACTCCATAAATCATGTTATTATCTCCAAGCCATGTCCGATCCAACTTTACTTGCATCTCGGGAAAAGAAACACCCCAAAGTCCACGCTATGACAGCTTGGCGCTAAAATATTTCACACGCACAAAAAATAAAACCAAATAGCCCACCAAACCCAGTTTTTCCAACTGGGAAAAAAAACACACTTCAAGATGTTCTATATTAATTTTTGCTAACTAAGATTGAGAGTCCGTTGGATTATTTACTCCATTTTTTTCACGTATGATAATTACATTTATTAATGTTCCAATTACAATGGTAAAAAATACTAATGAGAAATACAATTTTATTGCATTTTAAAGGGTTATTTGCATATTAGAATTATTAGCTCAGTGGCCTTGTGGTTAGAGTGTCCGCCCTGAGACTGGGAGGTTGTGAGTTCAAACCCCTGGCCAAGTCATACTAAAGACTTTCTCCAGATTCTCTGAACCTTTTGATGATATTACAGACAAAAGATGGTGACATCCTTAAATTCCTTGCAGTTGCTCGTTGAGAAATGTTGTTCTTAAAGTGTTAGACAATTTGCTCATGCATTTGTTCACAACGTGGTGACCCTCGCCCCCATCCTTGTTTGTGAAAGCCTTAGCATTTCATGGAAGCTGCTTTTATACTCAAGCATGGCACCCACCTGTTCCCAATTAGACTGTTCACATATGGGATGTTCCAAATAAGTGTTTGATTAGCATTCCTCAACTTTCTCAGTCTTTTTTGCCACTTGTGCCAGCTTTTTTGAAACCTCTTGCAGGCATCAAAATTCCAAATGAACTAATATTTGCAAAAAACAACAAAGTTTTCCAGTTTGAACGTTAAGTATCTTGTCTTTGCAGTCTATTCAATTGAGTATAGGTCAAAAATAAATTGTATTCTGTTTTTATTTACCATTTACACAACGTGCCAACTGCACTGGTTTAGGGTTTTGTAGTTGTGCCACATGACTTTTCTGTCTTTCTTCCTCAATGGCAACACATCTGTGTTACATGCTCGTTAGCAGAATTATGCAAAAGCCACAAAAAAGTGTGAAGAGTTTTGTGTCTTGGGCAGTGAATCACATGATGTTTTAGTGAGGATCTGGACAAAGGTGTAGGTACGTTAATTTATTTTCACAGTTTAGGTCACCCTTCATGACCCACTAAGCAGGCTGCTAACTAACAAACAGATGGACAAACTTTTTCAAAACTTTTTTAAAGGGGAACATTATCACAATTTCAGAAGGGTTAAAACCAATAAGCTGCAACCTTATCGTGGTAGAGGAGTTTGCGTGTCCCAATGATCCTAGGAGCTATGTTGTCCGGCGGCATAAAGCCCCCTGGTAGGGTCTCCCAAAGCAAACAGGTTCTAGGTGAGGGATCAGACAAAGAGCAGCTCGAAGACCTTTATGAAGATGAAAAACCATGGACCCAGATTTCCCTCGCCCGGACGCGGGTCACCGGGGCCCCCCTCTGGAGCCAGGCCCGGAGGTGGGGCACGATGGCGAGCGCCTGGTGGCCGGGCCTGTTCCCATGGGGCCCGGCCGGGCACAGCCCGAAGAGGCAACGTGGGTCACCCCTCCAATGGGCTCACCACCCATAGCAGGGGCCATAGAGGTCGGGTGCATTGTGAGCTGGGCGACAGCCGAAGGCAGGACACTTGGCGGTCCGATCCTCGGCTACAGAAGCTAGCTCTTGGGACATGGAACGTCACGTCACTGGGGGGGAAAGAGCCTGAGCTAGTGCGCGAAGTCGAGAAATTCCGGCTGGATATAGTCGGACTCACTTCGACGCACAGCAAGGGCTCTGGAACCACTTCTCTCGAGAGGGATTGGACCCTCTTCCACTCTGGCGTTGCCGGCAGTGAGAGGCGACGGGCTGGGGTGGCAATTCTTGTTTCCCCCCGGCTCAAAGCCTGTACGTTGGAGTTCAACCCGGTGGACGAAAGGGTAGCCTCCCCCCGCCTTCGGGTGGGGGGACGGGTCCTGACTGTTGTTTGTGCTTATGCACCAAACAGCAGTTCAGAGTACCCACCCTTTTTGGGAACACTCGAGGGAGTACTGGAAAGTGCTCCCCCGGGTGATTCCCTTGTCCTACTGGGAGACTTCAACGCTCACGTTGGCAACGACAGTGAAACCTGGAGAGGCGTGATTGGAAAGAATGGCCGCCCGGATCTGAACCCGAGTGTTGTTTTGTTATTGGACTTTTGTGCTCGTCACAGTTTGTCGATAACAAACACCATGTTCAAACATAAGGGTGTCCATATGTGCACTTGGCACGAGGACACCCTAGGCCGCAGTTCCATGATCGACTTTGTAGTTGTGTCATCGGATTTGCGGCCTCATGTTTTGGACACTCGGGTGAAGAGAGGGGCGGAGCTTTCTACCGATCACCACCTGGTGGTGAGTTGGCTGCGATGGTGGGGGAGGATGCCGGACAGACCTGGGAGGCCCAAACGCATTGTGAGGGTCTGCTGGGAACGTCTGGCAGAGTCTCCTGTCAGACAAAGTTTCAATTCCCACCTCCGGAAGAACTTTGAACATGTCACGAGGGAGGTGCTGGACATTGAGTCCGAGTGGACCATGTTCCGCACCTCTATTGTCGAGGCGGCAGATCGGAGCTGTGGCCGCAAGGTAGTTGGTGCCTGTCGGGGCGGAAATCCTAAAACCCCTTGGTGGACACCAGCGGTGAGGGATGCCATCAAGCTGAAGAAGGAGTCCTATCGGGTCCTTTTGGCTCATAGGACTCCGGAGGCAGTGGACAGGTACCGACAGGCCAAGCGGTGTGCAGCTTCAGCGGTCGCGGAGGCAGGAACTCGGACATGGGAGGAGTTCGGGGAAGCCATGGAAAACGACTTACGGACGGCTTCGAAGCGATTCTGGACCACCGTCCGCCGCCTCAGGAAGGGGAAGCAGTGCACTATCAACACCGTGTATGGTGCGGATGGTGTTCTGCTGACCTCGACTGCGGATGTTGTGGATAGGTGGAAGGAATACTTCGAAGACCTCCTCAATCCCACCAAGACGTCTTCCTATGAGGAAGCGGTGCCTGGGGAATCTGTGGTGGACTCTCCTATTTCTGGGGCTGAGGTCGCTGAGGTAGTTAAAAAGCTCCTTGGTGGCAAGGCCCCAGGGGTGGACGAGATCCGCCCGGAGTTCCTTGGGGCTCTGGATGCTGTGGGGCTGTCTTGGTTGACAAGACTTTGCAGCATCGCGTGGACATCGGGGGCGGTGCCTCTGGATTGGCGGACCGGGGTGGTGGTTCCTCTCTTTAAGAAGGGGGACCGGAGGGTGTGTTCCAACTATCGTGGGATCACACTCCTCAGCCTTCCCGGTAAGGTTTATTCAGGTGTACTGGAGAGGAGGCTACGTCGGATAGTCAAACCTCGGATTCAGGAGGAACAGTGTGGTTTTCGTCCTGGTCGTGGAACTGTGGACCAGCTCTATACTCTCGGCAGGGTTCTTGAGGGTGCATGGGAGTTTGCCCAACCAGTCTACATGTGCTTTGTGGACTTGGAGAAGGCATTCGACCGTGTCCCTCGGGAAGTCCTGTGGGGAGTGCTCAGAGAGTATGGGGTATCGGACTGTCTTATTGTGGCGGTCCGTTCCCTGTACGATCAGTGCCAGAGCTTGGTTCGCATTGCCGGCAGTAAGTCGAACACATTTCCAGTGAGGGTTGGACTCCGCCAAGGCTGTCCTTTGTCACCGATTCTGTTCATAACTTTTATGGACAGAATTTCTAGGCGCAGTCAAGGCGTTGAGGGGTTCCGGTTTGGTAACCGCAGGATTAGGTCTCTGCTTTTTGCAGATGATGTGGTCCTGATGGCTTCATCTGACCGGGATCTTCAGCTCTCGCTGGATCGGTTCGCAGCCGAGTGTGAAGCGACCGGAATGAGAATCAGCACCTCCAAGTCCGAGTCCATGGTTCTCGCCCGGAAAAGGGTGGAGTGCCATCTCCGGGTTGGGGAGGAGACCCTGCCCCAAGTGGAGGAGTTCAAGTACCTAGGAGTCTTGTTCACGAGTGAGGGAAGAGTGGATCGTGAGATCGACAGGCGGATCGGTGCGGCGTCTTCAGTAATGCGGACGTTGTACCGATTCGTTGTGGTGAAGAAGGAGCTGAGCCGGAAGGCAAAGCTCTCAATTTACCGGTCGATCTACGTTCCCATCCTCACCTATGGTCATGAGCTTTGGGTCATGACCGAAAGGATAAGATCACGGGTACAAGCGGCCGAAATGAGTTTCCTCCGCCGTGTGGCGGGGCTCTCCCTTAGAGATAGGGTGAGAAGCTCTGCCATCCGGGAGGGACTCAAAGTAAAGCCGCTGCTCCTCCACATCAAGAGGAGCCAGATGAGGTGGTTCGGGCATCTGGTCAGGATGCCACCCGAACGCCTCCCTAGGGAGGTGTTTAGGGCACGTCCAACCGGTAGGAGGCCACGGGGAAGACCCAGGACACGTTGGGAAGACTATGTCTCCCGGCTGGCCTGGGAACGCCTCGGGATCCCCGGGAAGAGCTAGACGAAGTGGCTAGGGAGAGGGAAGTCTGGGTTTCCCTGCTTAGGCTGTTGCCCGCGCGACCCGACCTCGGATAAGCGGAAGATGATGGATGGATGGATGGATGGATGGATGGATGGATAAAACCAATAAAAATCAGTTCCCAGTGGCTTATTTTATTTTTCGAAGTTTTTTTCAAAATTTTACCCATCATGGTATATCCCGAAAATAGGCTTTAAAGTGCCTGATTTTCGCTATCTGTGAAGCCACCGCCCATTTTCCTGTGACGTCATCCAGTGATGCCAATACAAACAAACATGGCGGATATCACAGCAAGATATAGCGACATTAGCTCGGATTCAGACTCGGATTTCAGCGGCTTAAGCGATTCAACAGATTACGCATGTATTGAAACGGATGGTTGGAGTATGGCGGCAAATAGCGAAAATGAAATTGAAGAAGAAACAAGCTATTGAGCGAATAGGTATTGACGCTATTTGGCCATGTCCGCCTTAGCATTGCCGGTAAAATGTGCAGACCAAATGATCGGGACTTTCGCATCTTGTGACACTGGAGCAACTTAAATCTGTCGATTGGTAAGTGTTTGTTTGGCATTAAATGTCGGTGGAGGGAAACGCTGAATGCAAAAATAGCTACAAATGTACATACAGCTAGCCTAAATAGCATGTTAGCATCGATTAGCTGGCAGTCATGCCGCGACCAAATATGTCCGATTAGCACATAAGTCAATAACATCAACAAAACTCACCTTTGTGATTTCGTTGACTTTATCGTTGGAAATGCATCTGCAGGTTATCCATACATCTCTGTGCCATGTCTGCCTTAGCATCGCCGGTAAAATGTGCAGACCAAACGATTAGGACTTTCGCATCTTGTTACACTGGAGCAACTTAAATATGTCGATTGGTAAGTGTTTGTTTGGCATTAAATGTCGGTGGAGGGAAAGGCTGGATGAAAATATAGCTACACATGTACATACAGCTAGCCTAAAGAGCATGTTAGCATTAATTAGCATGCCGTGCTAATCTATGCACACTCTACGTAAATCAACTTGAATCCGTCCCTGATCGTGTTGTTACACCCTCCGACAACACACCGACGAGGCATGATGTCTCCAAGGTACGGAAAACAGTCGAAAAAACGGAAAATAACAGAGCTGATTTGACTCGATGTTTATAATGTGTTTGAGAAAATGGCGGATTGACTACCTAGGTGACGTCACGTTCTGACGTCATCGCTCCGAGAGCAAAATTCACCCATTTAGAGTTCGGAAATCGGCTAAAAAAATGTATGGTCTTTTTTCTGCAACATGGAGGTATATATTGACGCTTACATAGGTCTGGTGATAATGTTCCCCTTTAAAAGCCTGTAGTGAGATACTCTAGGGTCCAAGTCCAAATTGTGCTGAACCAAGGTCTGCAGAAAACAGTTCTCAGTTTGGTGGATTCTCACACTGCTCGTTACTTCACGTGATGATCTGGTTGTGCACATCTGGCCCTGGTGGAATAAAAAGGGTGAGGTAATAGCACCTCAGGTGAGGAGAAGAGATTACAGCACAACTACTTCCTTCTCATGGACGCCGTCCCACAGCAGTCTTCTCACCTCTGCCCAGGGTGTTAATTACAGCTCCTCGCAGCTGCCGCGCTCACCACTTTACAGGGCGTGCTGACACTTGCCAGCACACTGGGGATCCACGCTATCACGGGGGATTATGGGATGGCACGCCAGGGAGAGTTGCTCGCCTTTTTAAACATTTTTTTTTTTTACTTAAATGGGCAGAATTTTGCAGCGGCTAATGGAGGCCATTGTCTGGCTGGACTGATGTGCACACACCTATTAGTACTGATGTGTACAATATTGCACACACGTACTAATACTGATGTGTACAATACTGCACACACCTATTAGTACTGATGTGTACAATACTGCACACACGTATTAGTACTGATGTGTACAATATTGCACACACGTACTAGTACTGATGTGTACAATACTGCACACACCTATTAGTACTGATGTGTACAATACTGCACACACGTATTAGTACTGATGTGTACAATACTGCACACACCTATTAGTACTGATGTGTACAATACTGCACACACCTATTAGTACTTATGTGTACAATATTGCACACACGTACTAGTACTGATGTGTACAATACTGCACACACCTATTAGTACTGATGTGTACAATACTGCACACACCTATTAGTACTGATGTGTACAATATTGCACACACCTATTAGTACTGATGTGTACAATACTGCACACACCTATTAGTACTGATGTGTACAATATTGCACACACCTATTAGTACTGATGTGTACAATACTGCACACACCTATTAGTACTGATGTGTACAATACTGCACACACGTACTAGTACTGATGTGTACAATACTGCACACACCTATTAGTACTGATGTGTACAATACTGCACACACGTATAAGTACTGATGTGTACAATACTGCACACACGTATTAGTACTGATGTGTACAATACTGCACACACGTATTAGTACTGATGTGTACAATACTGCACACACCTATTAGTACTGATGTGTACAATACTGCACACGTATTAGCACACTCGGCTTCTTTCTGCACTTATTAAAATGGAACATTAGACTGGGTGATATGGATATACGTTTTTAGTTTGTATTAGTGTTGTCCCGATACCAATATTTTGGTACAGGTACCAAAATGTATTTCCATACTTTTTCGGTACACTCCGATACTTTTCTAAATGAAGGGGACCACAAAAAATTGCATTTTTGGCTTTATTTCAACAAAAAATCGTACGGTGTGGCGGGCACTAGGACCATGCTCACACTCAGCAGAATGGGTGTGGTTTGTATCTTCTTGTACACACTTTAAAGGCCTACTGAAATGAGATTTTCTTATTTAAACGGGAATAGCAGGTCCATTCTATGTGTCATACTTGATCATTTCGCTATATTGCCATATTTTTGCTGAAAGGATTTAGTAGAGAACATCGACTATAAAGTTCGCAACTTTTGGTCGCTAATAAAAAAGCCTTGCCTTTACCGTAAGTAGCAGACGATGTGCGCCTGACGTCACCGGTGTGAGGGCTCCTCACTTCCTCACATTGTTTATAATGTGAGCCTTCAGCAGCAAGAGCTTTTTGGACCGAGAAAGCAACAATTTCCCCATTAATTTGAGCAAGGATGAAGGATTTGTGGATAAGGAAATTTAGAGTGAAGGACTTAAAAAACAAAAATTAAAAATAAAGTTAAAAAAAAAAGTGATTCCATTGGGAGCGATTCAGATGTTTTTAGACACATTTACTAGGATGATTCTGGGAAATCCCTTATCTTTCTATTGTGTTGCTAGTGTTTTAGTGAGTTAAATAGTACCCGATAGTCAGAATGGTGTGTCCACGGGTGTGTTCACGCCAGTCTCTGAGGGAAGTCACGAAGCTGCAGCAGAACAGAAGCTCTGCTGATCTCCGACTTTTTACCAAAGTTTTTTCACCGAAAACTGCCGGTTCACATGTGGTCGGGATCCATGTTCGCTTGACCGCTCTGATCCATAGTAAAGCTTCACCTTCGGGAATTTTAAACAAGGAAACACCATTTGTTTGTGTGGCTAAAGGCTAAAAGCTTCCCACCTCCATCTTTCTACTTCGACTTCTCCATTATTAATTGAACAAATGGCAAAAGATTCAGCAACACAGATGTCCAAAATACTGTGTAATTGCGCGATGAAAAGAGACGACTTTTAGCCGTGAGTGGTGCTGTGATAAAATGTCCCCTCCAACCAATAACGTCACAAACACGCGTCATCATTCCGCGATGTTTTCAACGGGAAACTCCGCGGGAAATTTAAAATTGTAATTTAGTAAACTAAAAAGGCCGTATTGGCATGTGTTGTAATGTTAATATTTCATCATTGATATATAAACTATCAGACTGTAGTGGGTTTCAGTAAGCCTTTAAAAGAGCATATTGTGTTGTGTTGTGTTGTGTAGTGTTGTGTTGTATCATTCTCATGTTGGCAGTCTGTGAATAAAGACCTGAAAGAAACGACGCTGCGTTTCTTTCATTTGCCACATTGGTGACCCCGACAATGTTTCGGGCAGAAGAGGTGTCTTCATCGGCCATGTCGCCCCAACTCCAGCAACCTGCAAGCTTCCGGAGTTCTGACACATCAAGTCACTTTTCAACCTGCGAAGAATCGACGGCGGCGACTCCCGGTATCATTCGGTGGTGACAGCCCTCGACCAGGCGACCACTTGCCGCGCTATTCAGCTATTGCGAAACCCTCCACAGAACGGCAAGTACGCCGCCCTCAAGTATATTCTGCTTCGGAGATTTACTCTAACTGACACTGAGAGGGCAGATAGACTTCTTTCCCTGTGGGGTTTGGGCAATAGCACCGGCGTGGATTTAATGGACAGTATGCTGTCGCTGCTGGGCTCCGAGGAGAGCGGGTTCATTTTCCCACATCTTTTCTTGCGGAAGCTTCTACCTGCGGCCCGTGCGGTGCTAGCTAACTCCACTTCCCTGGCCTCCCGCGATTACCGGGGCTTGGCTGAAGAAGCTGACCGGGTGCTTCTGGCTCCCAGACGGTTTGCCGTGCAGAGCTGCAGACGATGGAGAACGCGAACCAGCGGTAGTGGCAGGAGTCGCTACCCGGAAAAGGCGCGAAGCCAGCCAGTGTTTCTTCCATCAACGTTGTGGCGCAAAAGCTCGACGGTGTGTTCTTCCTTGCTCCTTCACGGCCCCGGGAAAACTCCAACGCCGGCGTTCAGTGGCGACTGTGGGCGCCGGCGAAGCAAGCGAGCTGCTTTTCATCGCTGACTCGACGTGAAGGAGACGTTTCCTGGTGGACTCCGGTTCGCAAGTCAGCCTGCTACCTGCCACGGACGCGGACAAGGCGAGGGGAGGCTGCGGGACACTGCTGAATGCCGCCAACGGCTCGTCAATCGATATTTTCGGCTCCAGATTGGTGACTGTGTGCTTCAATGGACGCCATTTCCAGTGGGATTTCGTCATCGCCGCCATCGTGGTCCCCATTATTGCCGCGGATTTTCTGTGTGGTAATAGACTGCTTGTTGATGTTGCTAACCGCCGATTGGTTGATTCTGTGTCTTTTTCAACTCTTACATGTAAGGCAGGGGGACTTGGACCGTTACACGCTAATTATTTTTTCTCTGGTGACGTTTTTTAGCGTTTGCTGGCGGATTTTCCGTCATTAATCACTCCCACTTTTTCCACCGCGAACACTAAACACGGTGTTGAACATTTCATTCCCACGGTGGGCCCGCCGGTTTTAGCGCGCACGCGCCGTCTTGACGCAGCTAAATCGACCATTGCTAAAGAGGAGTTTGCTGCTATGGAGCGTTTAGGCGTCGTTAGCCCGTGGGCTTTCACCCTTGCACGTGATGCCTAAGTCAGACAGTTCCTGGTGCCCTTGTGTGGATTTTCGCCGCCTTAACAACATCACAACGCAAGACCGCTACCCTATTCAACACATCCAGGACTTTTCGGCGCGCCTGGCTGGCGCCGCCATCTTTTCGAAGGTAGACCTAGTTCGCGGTTATCATCAGGTCCCGGTGCGTGCCGAGGACGTCCCCAAAACCGCAGTAATAACCCCGTTTGGGCTTTTTGAGTTCCTGCGTATGCCTTTTGGCCTGAAGGGGGCAGAAGAAACCTTTCAGAGATTAATGGACTCAGTGTTGCACGGGCTCGATTTTGTGTTTGTTTATCTTGACCACATTTTGGTGGCGAGTCCTTCAGCTGAGGAGCACCAGTCACATCTAACACAGGTGTTCAAACGTCTTGACAAGCACGGCCTGATTGTCAATCCTTCTAAATGTCAGTTTGGGCTGTCGGAGATGGATTTTTTAGGTCACTGTATTTCTTCGCAGGGTGCGATTCCTTTGCCTTCGAAAGTGCAGACAGTGGCAGATTTTCCTCATCCCTCCACTGTCAAAGCTCTACAGGAGTTTTTGGGCATGATTATTTTTTATAATCGGTTCCTTCCGCACGTTTCCCACCTCCTGCAGCCTCTTTACGTAACAAAAAGGCTGACGATTCCCTCGAATGGACTCCTCAGCGGGTCCAAGCTTTTCAGAGGGCTAAATCCGCACTCGCAGGCGCTGCTCTTCTCGCCCACCCTGTTTCCGCGGCGCCCGTGGCTTTGACAACGGATGCGTCTGATGTCGCCGTGGGTGCTGTGGTTGAGCAGGGGTTGGCGAATGTGTGGCAGCCCCTTGCGTTCCTCAGTCGTAAACTGCCAGATAACGAGCGGAAGTACAGTCTATTTGACCGATAATTGTTAGCACTGTATCTTGCAACACTCCATTTTTGTTTTCTGTTGGAGGGTCGATCCTTCACGGCTTTTGTTGACCACAAACCCCTGACATTTGCCATGTCAAAGGTCACAGAGCCTTGGTCAGCCCGTCAGCAGTGTCACATGTCGTCCATCTCCGAGTTCACTACGGACATTCAGCATGTGGCCGGCAAGGCCAACCCTGTGGCTGACTGTCTCTCACGCGTACTCCTGTGCTCCGTGCAGCTCGGTTTAGATTTTTCGGGAATGGCCGCTGACCAGCCCGACGACCCCAGCATCCGCGCACTCAAAACTGTTGTTTTCTAACTGCACCGAAAATTAACCAAACCATGACCTTTAAACCGAGGTATGTACCGAACCGAAATGTTTGTGTTGTTACGTCTGTGTGGCATAGTGATGCCAAGTTTGTCCCTTCGTGGATGCGTCAACCGAGAACACAGCAAGAGGTAAGATATGGTTTATTAATGTAACAAAAGGAGCTATGAACAAAAATACTGGAGCTAACAGACAAAACAAACCAAGGGTGCTAGCATGAAAGCTAGGAATACAAATAGAAACTAAACTGGCACAAAGGCACACAAAAAGGAAAAATAATTCATCAGCGTGAGAGCTGGAATAACACGAAGGCTTAGCGTGAAAAGCTAGCGCGAAAATACGTACATCGAAGTGCAGTCGTAACCTGCTGCATAAGAGCAAATAGTAATAGCAGACGTACCGCTGCATGAACACAAACTTGGTTTCCAGACTGGACAACAAAAGATGCAGGCTTATATAAAGCAGGTGATTAGTGAGGACAGGTGTGCAGGGCCGTGAGTAGCAGGTGAAACTGATAAGCTACCCCGCCACCGTGACCACCACTTCCCGAAGACAGCTGGCACCCCACTCGGCGACGGAAAGTTTCTGTGAGTATGGCTTCCTGCGCTTCGTGCACTTTACTCATGGATAGGTTGGCTTTGCTAGAGAGCCGTGTCCGCCAGTTAGAGCAGTGTAATTTCGTAACTTTAGATGTTGCGGACACATCTGCTAGCGTTAGCTGTAGCGAGCTAACTAGCCCAGCTTGTAGCAGCCCTAATCGGCCTACAAGCTACGGTGTACCGGTTGAGACGCATAATAGATTTAGCCCTTTAGCTAGTCCTACACCCCAGTCTACCGGGCACCACACTTTAGTCATAGGGGACTCCATCACCCGAAACATAAAGCTTAGCAAACCAGCCACAATTAAGTGTATTCCCGGGGGCAGAGCACCTGACATTGAAGCTAATCTTAGGGAGCTAACTCGCAACAGGTCTAGTAAACACGTACGGCAGGCTAACCGCACCACTAGTTATGCGAATATAGTAATACACGTTGGCTCCAATGACGTTAGGATGAGACAATCAGAGATTACAAAGAGAAACATAGCCAGGGCTTGTAATCTCGCCAGAAAGATGTCCAGGCATCGAGTAATTGTCTCTGGCCCCCTGCCTGGGAGAGGCAATGATGAGAGATATAGCAGATTAGTCTCTCTTAACAGGTGGCTGGATAGCTTCTGCAGACAACAGGGATTTACGTTTATTGATAATTGGCCCTCTTTCTGGGGCATACCTGGCTTGCTGAGGAGAGACGGCCTTCACCCTAACCAGGAAGGCGCTATCCTCTTGTCTCGGAACATAGACTTCGCATTGAGCCACATTTGACTAACTGCACTAGAGCAAGCCCGGTCACAGGCAATTACAGAGCCTGCTAGCCTGGGTATGGAGTCAGTTAAGTTAGAACTAGCCAGCGCCAGGCTGGATGATCCCTGTACACATAGCAATTTTCGTAGAATAATACACAACTCACAAAATGTTTTTTCTACTGTGTCTATGACTACGTCAGAGTTAGACATGCGTTCTACTGAGGTGGCAAATTATGATGCGTTCAGTTTATCGCAGCGCCAAGTAGACAATCTGAAAATTCCCGTCATATCAATTCCTAGATATGGTCGTAATTATTTTAAGTACACTGCGCATAATAAACGCAACATTATTAATATTGCTACTACGGATCATTTTATCAACAACTCCTTAAAACAGCCCACTACCTATAATATGGGCTTTCTAAACATCAGATCTTTGTCTCCCAAAACGTTATTAGTCAATGAGGTCATTAGAGACAACAACCTTAACGTCATCGGTCTTAGCGAAACCTGGCTTAAACCAGATGACTTTTTTGCGATAAATGAGGCATCCCCTCCTAACTATACGAATGCGCATATTGCCCGTCACCTCAAAAGGGGAGGGGGTGCCGCATTAATATACAACGAAAACTTTAACTTTAGTCCTAACTTAAATAATAAATATAAATCGTTTGAGGTGCTTTCTATGAAGTCTGCCACACCTCTGCCTCTGTGCCTGGCCGTTATCTACCGCCCCCCAGGGCCCTATTCGGACTTTATTAGTGAATTCTCAGAGTTTGTTGCTGATCTAGTGACGCACGCCGATAATATAATTATGATGGGGGACTTTAATATCCATATGAATACCCCATTGGACCCACCGTGCGTGGTGCTCCAGACTATAATTGATAGCTGTGGTCTTACACAAATAATAAATGAACCGACGCATCGCAGCGGTAATACGATAGACCTAGTGCTTGTCAGAGGTATCACCGTCTCCAAAGTTATGATACTACCGTATACTAAAGTAATGTCCGATCATTACCTTATAAAATTCGAAGTTCAGACTCATGTTCGGCAAGCTAATAATAATAATAACTGCTATAGCAGCCGCAACATTAATGCTGCCACAACGACGACTCTTGCGGACCTACTGCCCTCGGTAATGGCACCGTTCCCAAAGTATGTGGGCTCTATTGATAACCTCACTAACAACTTTAACAACGCCCTGCGCGAAACCATTGATAGTATAGCACCGCTGAAGTTAAAAAAGGCTCCAAAAAGGCGTACGCCATGGTTTACTGAAGAAACTAGAGCTCAGAAATTATTATGTAGAAAGCTGGAACGCAAATGGCGCACGACTAAACTTGAGGTGCACCATCAAGCATGGAGTGATAGTTTAATAACTTATAAACGCATGCTTACCTTAGCTAAAACTAATTATTACTCAAATCTCATTCGCATTAATAAAAACGATCCAAAATTTCTGTTTAGTACAGTAGCATCGCTAACCCAACAAGGGACTCCTTCCAGTAGCTCCACCCATTCGGCAGATGACTTTATGAAGTTCTTTAATAAGAAAATTGAACTTATTAGAAAGGAGATTAAAGACAATGCGTCCCAGCTACAACGGGGTTATAGTAACACAGATACGATTGTATATACGGCGGATACTGCAAATATCCAAAATAGTTTCTCTCGTTTTGATGAAATAACATTAGAAGGATTGTTACAACGTGTAAATGGAATAAAACAAACAACATGTTTACTTGACCCACTTCCTGGGAAACTTATCAAGGAGCTTTTTGTATTATTAGGTCCATCAGTGCTAAATATTATAAACTTATCACTTTCCTCGGGCACTGTTCCCGTTGCATTCAAAAAAGCGGTTATTCATCCTCTCCTTAAAAGACCTAACCTCGATCCTGACCTCATGGTAAACTACCCACCGGTGTCTCATCTTCCCTTTATTTCGAAAATCCTCGAAAAAATTGTTGCAGAGCAGCTAAATGAGCACTTAGCGTTTAACAATCTATGTGAAACCTTTCAATCCGGTTTCAGGGCAAATCACTCGACTGAGACAGCCCTCGCAAAATTGACTAATGATCTATTGCTAACGATGGACTCTGATGCGTCATCTATGTTGCTGCTCCTCGATCTTAGCGCTGCTTTCGATACCGTCGATCATAATATTTTATTAGAGCGTATCAAAATACGAATTGGTATGTCAGACTCAGCCCTGTCATGGTTTAACTCTTATCTTACTGATAGGATGCAGTGCGTCTCCTATAACAGTGTGACCTCGGACTATGTTAAGGTAACGTGTGGAGTTCCCCAGGGTTCGGTCCTTGGCCCTGTACTCTTCAGCATCTACATGCTGCCGCTAGGTGACGTCATACGCAAATACGGTATTAGCTTTCACTGTTATGCTGATGACACCCAACTTTACATGCCCCTAAAGCTGACCAACACGCCGGACTGTAGTCAGTTGGAAGCGTGTCTTAATGAAATTAAACAATGGATGTCCGCTAACTTTTTGCAACTTAATGCCAAAAAAACGGAAATGCTGATTATCGGTCCTGCTAGACACGGACCTCTATTTAATAATACAACTTTAACATTTGACAACCAAATAATAAAACAAGGTGACTCTGTAAAAAATCTGGGTATTATCTTCGACCCAACTCTCTCCTTTGAGTCACACATTAAAAGCGTTACTAAAACGGCCTTCTTTCATCTCCGTAATATCGCTAAAATTCGCTCCATTTTGTCCACTAAAGACGCCGAGATCATTATCCATGCGTTTGTTACGTCTCGTCTCGATTACTGTAACGTATTATTTTCGGGTCTCCCCATGTCTAGCATTAAAAGATTACAGTTGGTACAAAATGCGGCTGCTAGACTTTTGACAAGAACAAGAAAGTTTGATCATATTACGCCTGTACTGGTTCACCTGCACTGGCTTCCTGTGCACTTAAGATGTGACTTTAAGGTTTTACTACTTACGTATAAAATACTACACGGTCTAGCTCCAGCCTATCTTGCCGATTGTATTGTACCGTATGTCCCGGCAAGAAATCTGCGTTCAAAAGACTCCGGCTTATTAGTGATTCCTAGAGCTCAAAAAAAGTCTGCGGGCTATAAAGCGTTTTCCGTTCGGGCTCCAGTACTCTGGAATGCCCTCCCGGTAACAGTTCGAGATGCTACCTCAGTAGAAGCCTTTAAGTCTCATCTTAAAACTCATCTGTATACTCTAGCCTTTAAATAGACCTCCTTTTTAGACCAGTTGATCTGCCGCTTCTTTTCTTTCTCCTATGTCCCCCCCTCCCTTGTGGAGGGGGTCCGGTCCGATGACCATGGATGAAGTACTGACTGTCCAGAGTCGAGACCCAGGATGGACCGCTCGTCGGGACCCAGAATGGACCGCTCGCCTGTATCGGTTGGGGACATCTCTACGCTGCTGATCCGCTTGAGATGGTTTCCTGTGGACGGGACTCTCACTGCTGTCTTGGAGCCACTATGGATTGAACTTTCACAGTATCATGTTAGACCCGCTCGACATCCATTGCTTTCGGTCCCCTAGAGGGGGGGGGTTGCCCACATCTGAGGTCCTCTCCAAGGTTTCTCATAGTCAGCATTGTCACTGGCGTCCCACTGAATGTGAATTCTCCCTGCCCACTGGGTGTGAGTTTTCCTTGCCCTTTTGTGGGTTCTTCCGAGGATGTTGTAGTCGTAATGATTTGTGCAGTCCTTTGAGACATTTGTGATTTGGGGCTATATAAATAAACATTGATTGATTGATTGATTGATGGTGACCGACTAAACAGGAAATAATAGAATCAGACGGAGACTGAAAATAAAAATGGAACAAAAACAACAATATGGTGATGATCCGGCCATCGGATCACAACATGTGTACCGATACACCCCTAATATATATATCCATCCATCCATCATCTTCCGCTTATCCGAGGTCGGGTCGCGGGGGCAACAGCCTAAGCAGGGAAACCCAGACTTCCCTCTCCCCAGCCACTTCGTCTAGCTCTTCCCGGGGGATCCCGAGGCGTTCCCAGGCCAGCCGGGAGACATAGTCTTCCCAACGTGTCCTGGGTCTTCCCCGTGGCCTCCTACCAGTTGGACGTGCCCTAAACACCTCCCTAGGGAGGCATATATATATATATATATATATATATATACATATATATATATATATATACATATATATATATATATATATATATATATATATATATATATATACATATATATATATATATATATATATACAGCCTGGACCCCGGACACATTTTTTCAACCCAATGCAGCCCCCGAGTCAAAAGGTTTGGGGACCCCTGTTTTATACGGTTCATAAAGGCTTTAGGTTGGGGACAGCTTGACCCTGTAAAAGATTAATTCAGTTCATATAAAATGTTGAGAGATTCGAACAACATGGAACTCAACCAGCAACCTCGGAGGTTCTACACTCTATATTTAAGGCCACCAAGTGAGCCTTCAACTCAGCATTGAGTCAACATGTTGTTGCCCTTTTCTTCCGAAGGCAGAAAAAAAAAACAAGCTGGTGGTGATGCTCCCTCTACGCATCCTATCCTCCCTCGCTCCCTCCTTCTTGCTCCCTTTCCCGCCCTCGGGGTAATTACAGGGTGCCACAGGGGCCTCTCTGACGTACCGAAAGGATTTATTTTAGTGAGTTTCCAACGAGGTTAAAAGAATGCCACAATGAAGGCACACACACACACACACACACACACACACACACACGCTCCCTTTGGCTAAATTCTGACAGCATTTATCAACAGCGTGTCACCTGGTGTGATTCACATCACGCAGCACAATGCTGGCTCTTAGGCTGTGGAGATGTGCTAACCGCATTTAGGTAATTGCTCGAGGAAAAAAAAAAAAAAAAACTAAATTAAGATCCCAAGGGGATACAACGTTTGTGTCTCCAAGTGACAAGTCCTCAAAAATAGATTTGCTTTTAATTACAAGGCTGCAGCAGCGCGTTTAATTGCATTACCTCGCAGAGGAAGAGTGCTCTCTTAGTGTGGGCACAAAGGAGTTTCACTGACGAGGTGCGATTGTGTCTCTTTGTGTCAAAAAGGCCTGTAATTTATAGTAGCCTTCAATCGAGCCACTTTGCAAGCTATAATAAAATCCCTGCAGACCCCAAATGGTGAAGCAATAACACACAAATGCTGCAATGCTCACATGGCTGCCCCAGCACCCACCTGGGATTGATGACGACCTCCAATATTTAATATAGTATCCATCCATCTATTTTCTACCGCTTGGGTGCTATAGCCTATCTCAGCTAAAATCGGGCGGAAGGTGGAGTACACGCTGGACAAGTCGCCACCTCATCACAGGGCCAACACAGATAGACAGACAACATTCACACTCACATTCACACACTAGGGACCATTTAGTGTTGACAATCAACCTATCCCCAGGTGCATGTCTTTGGAGGTGGGAGGAAGCCGGAGTACCCGGACAGAACCTACGCAGTCACGGTGAGAACATGCAAACCCCACACTAAAAGATCCCGAGCCCGGGATTGAACTCAGGACTACTCAGGACCTTCGTATTGTGAGGCAGATGCACTAACCCCTGTGCATAAATCATATAATTTACAATTAACAAAGCCTAACCAAGATTTCATTGTGCCCGATAATGAATTAATGACATTATCATAATGACTTTGAACACACTGCACCTGAGCGAATGAAGTGCATACTTAGTCAACAGCCATACATGTCACACTAAGGTTGGCAGTGAGAACAACACCAACACTGTCATAAACCTGTGCCATATAGTGAAACCACACTAAACAACAAAGACAAACACATTTAGGAAGAATTGTCAGGGTTGTCCCTGGCAGTTTCATTATGTTTTAGTTTTTCCTCTGTGTTTGTCTTTATTTCCTGTCAGCGCTTTTATTACGGTTATTTCCTGCTTTTCTCCCTGAGCGCTGTTTCCCCTCAGCTGCGGCTGATTGACACCTAGCCACACCTGGTGTCAATCAGCCAGCTCGGTTGGTAGAGCGGCCGTGCCAGCAACTTGAGGGTTGCGGGTTTGATCCCCGCTTCCGCCATCCTAGTCACTGCCGTTGTGTCCTTGGGCAAGACACTTTACCCACCTGCTCCCAGTGCCACCCACACTGGTTTAAATGTAAAAATTAGATATTGGGTTTCACTATGTAAAGCACTTTGAGTCACTAGAGAAAAAGCGCTATATAAATATAATTCACTTCACTTCACTATTTAAACCTGTTTTGTCCTCCAGTCAGGTGCTGTGGTATTGTCGTTACCACTTGTCCTTGTCGCTGTCATCATAGCGGTAAGCAGTTCCTAATCTCTATTTACAGTTTGTTGTCTCCTAGCTCTTTTGTTTCATGTCTTCCTGTTAGCTAGATCTTGTTAGCCATTAGCTGTTTCCAGTTTTTCTGTTTGCTGGTTCCTGTTGTCAGTTTGACTATTCCTAGTTCCTTGTTTGTGTTTTACATTTATTTTGAACATTAAATCATGTTTTCCTGGACAAAGCCTGCCATCTCTGCATCTTGGTGTTCGTCACCAACACCCTGTGACAAGAATATTTTCCTAATTTTCCTGAAGGAACTCTCCTGAAGGAATCACTAAAGTACTGTCTATCTATCTATCTATCTATCTATCTATCTATCTATCTATCTATCTATCTATCTATCTATCTATCTATCTATCTATCTATCTATCTATCTATCTATCTATCTATCTATCTATCTATCTATCCGTCTATCTATCTATCTATCTATCTATCTATCTATCTATCTATCTATCTATCTATCTATCTATCCATCTATCTATCTATCTATCTATCTATCTATCTATCTATCTATCTATCTATTTGCACCGCAACACAACATAAACACTGCAGGACAAATTCCCAGAATTCCCTGCAGCACCAAATCTTCGGGACGGTACAATATAAACAAAGACCATTGGTGGATCTTTACCTAAACTTCACTGTAATGATACCACGTACAGTATCGTATCTAGTCTATACTACCATGATTACATCGATATTTTTTCTAATCACAAAATTGTTTTCCATCCATTCTCTACCGCTTGTCGCTTTTTTTTCTTTTTTTAATTTATATTATGTTCATAAACTCAGGAAATACGTCCCTGAACACATGAGGACTTTGGCTATGACCAATGTATGATACTGTAACTACTTGGTATGGGATCGATACCCACATTTGTGGTATCATCCAAAACTAATGTAAAGTATCAAACAACAGAAGAATAAGTGATTACACACTTTCACCGGAGTCTGCCGTTCAGAGTTGAACAAGGTTTATTAATTATCAATATATTTTGCTGTTTTGACTTTTCAGTCCATCGTCTTCCTCTCCAACTCTCCAACCTTCCTCCCGCTGCTGTTCCCGACCACTACTGTTCAAGACAACAGGTGATTAGACAACTCGTACCACCTGGGAAATCCAATCATCTGTCAGCTGTGTCTCGCCGCCAGCACTGCTACGCCCCTGTCCGATGGTGCTCTGTCCTCAGCAGGCACGCTGATCACTACCTCCCTCCACAATTACAATTATATTTTAACCAAAGTGTAGATAGAACATGTTGAAACAGGAAGTAAGCAGATATTAACAGTAAATGAACAAGTAGATTAGCCATACATTCTTTAACACGTGTCTTTAATAATGTTGACAAAATAATAGAATGGAAAATGACAAAATATGTTACTGCATACTTCAGCAGACTTATTAGGAGTGTTTGTTTGCTTACTTACTAAAAAAAAGACAAGTTGTGCAGTATGTTCACTATTTCATTTAAGGACAAACTTGAAATAAGAAACAGGTTTAATGTAGCCTAAGATTTTTTTTTGTTAAAATGAAGCCAATAATGACATTTTTTGTGATCGCTTTTATTTAGAAAAGTACCGACAAGTACCGGAATACTTTTGGTACTGGTAACGGTACCAAAATGTTGGTATGGGGACTGTTACGGCTCAGACTCCTGCCAATGCCGATCATCCGTCGGTGCGCACCTCGGGACACGCTCATGGGCACGTACATCCAGCGTCTCCGCCCTGCAGAAACCGCCAGGTGCAATCATTCACCAGCAATCATCACACCTGCCGGTAATGAAGGAGCTGCCTTCATAAGCCTGGACAACCTGGCATGCCGGCGCCGGAGTTTAGTCTTCAGTTAGCATTCTACCTCCGTTCCCGTGTATGGCGTTTCTGTGTGTCTCGTCATTCCTCGTCGTCCTTCCCCTACTTCTTGGACTGCCCCCTTGGATCTCGACCTCCCGCTTGGAAACGGATCTTGTCTCTTCGCTCCTGCCCTGGATCATCTGCCTGCCCAATGGACTGTCTTCCTGCCTTGTTCCTCCTCTTGCCCAACACAACACTTGGTAACACACACTTCAGTTAAATTCTACACATAGTCTTACACCACACACTCTTGAGTTTTGTCACACTTCGATTCCTTAGTGTTGTTTATTATATATATAGTCAATATATATATATATATATATATATATTGACTATATATATAATATATATAATATAGTCAATATATATATATATATATTGACTATATATATTGACTATATATATAATGAATTATTGAACATACCCCTCTCTGGTGTCAGTCTGCCGTCACCTCCCCTTAGTCAAGACCTTAAGAGGGACAACACTAATATACACACGCCTAGTACCCACTGGCACAAATGTAGATCGACGCCTATGCTCACATATATTCCGCATTTCTGAAAAATGGGATCCATCCTTGAAGATGTTCTCGCATGTAAGGAAGGACGTCAAGCTGCTTCTTCTCCATAGGCCCACTTTGTGCTTTTAGAACTTTTTTTTTTTTTAAAGCCATAAAAGAGAAGTCTAGGATCGATTCCTCCCTCCCCTTCCCCCCTCCTAATACGTTCCATATTGTGAGTTTAAATGGGGTGGATTCAGGAAATGCAGTCACACCGCTCTGCCTTCCAAGCTTCCAGTCTGAGGTTTGGCGTGCGCGCTGGTGGTTGAGTGCACGGGGGCTGATTGGGCGCTGCTCATGCGGGCTTCCCTCCTCCTCGTCATGTCCACGTCGCCGCTTCTGTTTCAGCTCATGTGGCCTGCACGTTACTTCAAGTCTTCGGCCCCGGTTTACATCCTGCATCATTATGTTAACTCGTGTCGACGGCTGTCGGGCTACAGTTTGCTTACTCACAAAAAAACGCTTGGTAAAACAACTCCTTTAATTACCTTTCTTAGTCATTTCCTGTTGTGTTGTCATTACCATTAAACCATGACCACAAAAAAATCCACTGTGTAAAAAAAAAAAAAAAACTTCAGCGTTTGATGAAGCCAACAAAAGGACACACACAGAGACACACACATTCTTGTATTTTTACCTTCTTGAGACCTACAAAAAATGCCTACCTGTTTAGGACCACCCTTTCTAGATCAATGTTTTTCAACCACCGTCCCGCGGCACACTAGAGATTATCTAATTTCCTCTATTTGGGTTAAAAATATTTTTGGCAAACCAGTAATTATAATCTGCAAATGACGTGTTGTTGTTGAGTGTCGGTGCTGTTGAGAGCTCAGCAGAGTAGACGTGTAATACTCTTCCATATCAGTAGGTGGCAGCCGGTAGCTAATTGCATTGCAGATATCGGAAACAGCGGGAGGCAGCGTGCAGGTAAAAAGCTGTGTAAAGCTTAAACCGAAAATAAACAAGAGGTGATTGCCCCTAAGAAAAGGCATTGAAGCTTGGGGAAGGCTATGCAGAACGAAATTAAAACTGAACTGGCTACAAAGTAAACAAACACAGAATGCTGGACGACAGCAAAGACTTACTGTGAAGCATAGGTGGCGTCCTTATACACACACCATAATAATACTTGTATGTTGAAGCACAGTAAAATCCATCAAGCGGTGCGGCTGCATAGCTTACAAAAGTCGTACTAAAACATTTTGATGGATTTTTGAGCGCCGCAAATATGTCTTGTGAACAACTATTCGACCGGACCTGTCTGATAAATAAATTTCCTTGGCTGAATTATGTAAACTCACTACACCGGTATGTTTTAGCGCTTTCATGGCGAGTTTATTGACGGATATAAATAAGAACTTAACATTACTTTGTATTAGAAATGACAACAGTGGAGAATGAACGTCCCATGACAAGAAGATACAGACAAGAAGACGCTTATTGACTACGGCGTCGGCACATAATACAAAAGCACATTTTCAGGACTTATGCAGATCCCAAATACAGATCAGCAGGTACCAGAAGCTAAGAAAAGTTGTTTTTGCATAATATTGCAAAACAAAACACCAGATAATATGTCTTACCTTATACACATACAGCATAATAATATTTGTATGTTGAAGCACAGTACAATCCATCAAGCGGTGCGGCTTCATAGCTTACCAAAGTCGTACTAAAATATTTTGACAGATTTTTGAGTGCCGTGTTTAATGTACTATATTCTCAAAGTAAACATATAACATTTTGGTGTTGTTTACTTAAGTCATTTTGCAGTCTACACGCATCTCTTATGTGTAACTGCTATCTACTGCTCATACTTATCATTTCACCATGTACCAAATAAAATAGCTTCGTATTCGGTAAGCACAACCTGTTGTGTACTAGAAAAGGGAAGGAGGCGACAACCAGGGTTGGACTGCGGTTTACAAGGTTTATTAAAAACCTTTGACGAATACGTGGTGTGTGTATGCTACTCAAAGTGAATGAGTGTTGACTATGTGTAATATTAAATATGTAAATGTTACCAAGGGTTGTTGTCTGTAAATGTTGGTTGTATCTTTTGTTGTTATCCAAGAGGGCTAGGCGAAGAGGCAGGTCGTGGACAAGCAAGAGGTCATGGGCAAGAGCAGGGCAGCGTAGTCTGGGTCCGAGCAGGAAGGTCGTGGATCGAGGAGAGCAGTCAGGAATCCGGATGGGAGTTGCGTGACAAGGCACAATCACGGAGGACAGGGGAGTCATGGAAGGTTAGCGACGTTCTGGCAAAGGTTCCTCGGGTCTGCTGGTCTTTACGCTGCTCCCTCTCATCAAATCCAGGTGTGTTGATTATTGATATGCTTCAGACTCGTTGCTGCGTGGGCGTGCTGCACTCAGCACGAGTGAGGGCGTGTCTAAGTGCATTGTCGGCAGAGGTGCCTCTTGGCGCATTGTCAGTAGAAGCGCACACAGCTCCAGCCGCCCAAGGAAACGCGCGTTTGACTCCACGTCACGACGCAACCATAATTATTCTGTATATTAGGCGTGCCGGGTTATAAGGCGCACTGTCGAGTTTTGAGAAAATGAAAGGATTTTAAGTGCTTCCCCAGTTAAGTTCATGTTTTTGACTTCCTTTTTATGACAGCAAGTTAGACGCTCCTGAAGTAACACTTGAAATGTTTAATGCAATTTAGACAAATAGGCTTTACTCTCTACCTCTGCTTTCATTCAACATACTACTTTATGCACTCCAATAAGAAACATTCTAAGTAGGTCTACCTTATGTTGCTCATTCAGTGTCTCCATGCAGTCTTCTCAGCAGCACAGCTTTTACTTGTTGACGACAACGTCATGTAGCTCCATCTCACTCAAGGAGCTTACAAAATGAGCCAGGAGACTTCAGTTTCAGTTTAGAGGTCAGGTTACACATTCTTCAGGCTCGCACCGCAGCTTGAGCTTGGGGACGGCGTGGCGAAGTTGGGAGAGTGGCTGTGCCAGCAATCTGAGGGTTACTGGTTCAATCCCCACCTTCTACCATCCTAGTCACGTCCGTTGTGTCCTTGGGCAAGACACTTCACCCTTGCTCCTGATGGGTCCTGGTTAGCGCCTTGCATGGCAGCTCCCACCATCAGTGTGTGAATGTGTGTGTGAATGGGTGAATGTGGAAATAGTGTCAAAGCGCTTTGGGCTCCTTAAAAAAGTGTAGAAAAGCGCTATACAAGTACAACCATTTACCATTTTTTTTGCACGCCGACGTATACCTGCTGAGTGTATGCGTGCCAGTGTGGGGTCTGGAATGTGTGTGTGTGTTAACAATGTGTACACACATTTGAATCCCAGCTAGTCCACCACACAGATCCCAATTTATTGTGCCAGAGTGAACATGATGAAGACATAAACCAACTAATGAAGTGACATGATGCTATTGTCCTCTTGACAAAAAGAGTGATGACTCTGCACCACAACCATGGTGGGTGAGTGGCCCACAGGATGGCACTGTTTTCCTTTCCTTCCAAGGCATAGTTTATAATTAATACAGAGTAGTTATCCCATTACAAATTGAATGTGTGAGTAATCTTATTTTACCGATAATTGCGTTTAGTCATTTGTATTGCATTGGGGGCAGCACGGTGGAAGAGGGGTTAGTGCATCTGCCTCACAATATGAAGGTCCTGAGTAGTCCTGGGTTCAATTCTGGGCTCGGGATATTTCTGTGTGGAGTTTGCATGTTCTCACCTTGGCTGCGTGGTTTCCCTCCGGGTACTCCGGCTTCCTCCCACTTCCAAAGACATGCACCTGGGGATAGGTTGATTGGCAACACTAAATTGGCCCTAGTGTGTGAATGTGATTGTGAATGTTGTCTATCTGTGTTGGCCCTGTGAAGTGAAGTGAATTATATTTATATAGCGCTTTTCTCTAGTGACTCAAAGCGCTTTACATAGTGAAACCCAATATCTAAGTTACATTTAAACCAGTGTGGCTGACACTGGGAGCAGGTGGGTAAAGTGTCTTGCCCAAGGACACAACGGCAGTGACTAGGATGGTGGAAGCGGTAATTGAACCTGGAACCCTCAAGTTGCTGGCACGGCCGCTCTACCAACCGAGCTATACCGACCGCCTGTGATGAAGTGGCGACTTGTCCAGGGTGTACCGCGCCTTCCGCCCGAATGCAGCTGAGATAGGCTCCAGCTACCCCAAAAGGGACAAGCGGTCGAAAATGGATGGATGGATGGTATTGCATTGACCACTGGCGTTCTAATGATGGAGCCCAATACCTTTTTAAGCATGTCAAAGCAAATAAACCACAGCTTTTGAATATAATTAACATTTTAATAAAAAAAACCCACATACAATTGATTATTTTGTAATTATTTTAAAAAGAAAATAATGTTTAGTTTTTACAGACAAAAAGTACACATTTGTTTTTTTAATGGTGTAAAACTGTTCTGTGTCATACTTTGTGGTGCAACTCAAAAGTCTATTGTGTCCTTTTAGACCTTATACACGTTTTTTTTTCTCATGTTGCACACACCTTTCATAATTGGAAAAAAACGTTGCTGTCACTGTCAAACCATTAAGACACACTAACAGTATACTTGAAGAGCAACATTTATGATGCAAACTCACTAGCGTGCAATAAATCAAGAGTATGTCATGCGCCGCCGTGAACTTTGCATTTGCACGTTGCAACATTGACAGTTCATTTAAAAACTCCAGCAAGGTGTTACTTGTTCTGCTTCTTTTAACTCATCAAAGCCTGATTGGCAGGTCTTTGGCCTTTCAGACTGAAGACGTGTTGAGTCCCCCTAAGGCTACTTCAGTGTGTACACGTTTGTCCCCTGAAGGGTTATCATCCAACCATTTGGGGTCAAATATCCCAGGGCTCGGCCATGCACCGACAAGTGTGCATGGCGAGCCGGTATAGCGTACGCTGCCAGTCCGAGGCAAAGTTCACTACCCAGGTTTCACGTACCAAAGTCAAAAATGAAACTGTTAAAATGCAGCAAAATGCGTACCTGAAGAGTCCAAATGTGGGCCTTTTTTGGCACTGATGCACACACACACACACACATATATATATATATATATATATATATATATATATATATATATATATATATATATATATATATATACAGTATATATAAGAAAATGAATTTCAGTGTTCATTTATTTACACATATACCGTACACATGCATAACACTCCTCTCTACTCATTGTTGTATTTGAAGTGCAATGCTTAGCAGCCAGTAGCACAGCCTTTGAAGGAGCGTAGGTATGGGCAGCATCTGTGACATTTAATTTGCATGAAAGGAGTGAGTTTAGGGTTGAGTTGTCCATCCTCGTTCCATTCTCTGCCATTATATTTTTTGGGACATTACTACTTGCCGTAGTTTTTGAGCAATGCATGATGGGATTCCGGATGTTGTGTGTCAGCGTATTAACGTGCCGGCTGGAATAAACACACGCTGAGAAATAGCTCTGTGCCTGCCTACTTTATGGGTTATAGATAAACCTATGGATAACGGAGACATATATAATAATCTCCTTCTTGTTGTGTGTGCAGTTGTGCACTCTCCAAAAGCTGCAGAAGTTATAACGTGACTTGGCCGGCACGCTGTTTATAAGGAGGAAAAGTGGACGCGACGACAGGCTGTCCTCACTCAGGTCCGGCTGGAAATCGGGAGAAATTCGGGAGAATTGTTGTCCCGGGAGATTTTCGGGAGAGGCACTGAAATTCGGGAGTCTCCCGTAAAAATTCCGGAGGGTTGGCAAGTATGATTGCGAGTGACAAGTTGGCGACCCCTCGATGCTCTTTTGGCTGAAGTTGCTCCTAATAACAATGCGCCTGGGTTTCTGTAGGGCTGTGCAACATGATCCCTGCGTCTGACATTCCTTCCGCTTTTGTTTTGCCTTCATATCCCCTTGTCTCGTGCCATCCCGTACGAGGCCTGACAATGTCTTCATCTGCTGCCGTCTTTCATCTGGCTCCTGTTAAAGCCTGAGCGAGAGAAACTGTGAAGGCTAGCGTCTGTCAGCAGCTCCACCAGAGAGCAATCCAAAAGCATATGTCATGTAATAAAAAGGAAGTATGTCGAATTAGCGTCCTTCTCCCTCGGCCCGAGACGCATTCCTCCATCATACATGGATATTTGTGTTCCCACTGCAGCTATTTATCACATCCATCAAATACCTGACGTCCATAGCTGATGTTGCGTTCAGGCGAACCAGCTTGCTTTCTTATCTACTGCTGCTCTCATGTCATCCGGCTGACGTGCCTTTCTCGAAGATTCTTGGCCAGATTTATGTCGGCGCCCGGCCCTCCTGCCTGTGGAGGCAAGTCCAAGTGATGGCGATGACTTGTCGGAGCCAGAAGGGGCATGATAATCTTCTTACAGCCATTAACATGAACAACCACTGCAAACAGGAATGAACCCCCAGGAGGCGACGGCGGGGTCAGTCGCCTGAGCACAGTTCAAGTGTGGAGAAGCATGCACTCGTACAAAACACCACAACAATGGAACCGCATCATTTGAAAATGTCAGTCACATCAGAAACCGTTCAGTTGCCTCAAAATTAGTGGTTGCATGAAACCATCATATTGGATATCACATGGGGACGGTGTAGCGAAGTTGGGAGACTGGCTGTGTCAGCAATCTGAGGGTTACTGCTTCAATCCCCACCTTCTACCATCCTAGTCACGTCCATTGTGTCCTTGAGCAAGACACTTCACCCTTGCTCCTGATGGGTGCTGGTTAGCGCCTTGCATGGCAGCTCCTGCCATCAGTGTGTGAATGTGTGTGTGGATGGGTGAATGTGGAAATAGTGTCAAAGCGCTTTGAGTTCCTTAAAAAAAGAGGGTAGAAAAGCGCTATGCAAGTACAACTCCTTTACCATTTACATGAGCATACCTCATGTGATATGAGAAAATAACGACAATACTTGTGAAAGTTACTTAAAGCAGTTTTTTCAACCACTGTGAGATACAGTCTGGTGTGCTTTGTAGATGATCTAATTTCACCTATTTGGGTTAAAAAAAATATTCCAAACCAGTAATTATAGTTTGCAAATGATGTGTTGTTGTTGAGTGTCGGTGCTGTCCAGAGCTCGGCAGAGTAGCCGTGTAATACTCTTCCATATCAGCAGGTGGCAGCCGGTAGCTAATTGCTTTGTAGATGTCGGAAACAGCGGGAGGCAGCGTGCAGGTAAAAAAGGTGTTTAATGCTTAAATCAAAAATAAACAAAAGGTGAGTGCCCCTAAAAATGTCATGACGTTGCCATTGGAGTGGTTCTCAACCTTTTTTCAGTGATGTACCCCCTGTATACATTTTTTTAATTCAAGCACCCCCTACTCAGAGCAAAGCATTTTTGGTTAAAAAAAAAGAGATAAAGAAGTAAAATACTGCATTATGTCATCAGTTTCTGATTTATTAAATTGTATAACAGTGTAAAATATTGCTCATTTGTCGTGGTCTTTCTTGAACTATTTGGAAAAAAAGATGTAAAAATAACAAAAAAAGTTGTTGAAAAATAAACAAGTGATTCAATTATAAATAAAGATTTCTACACTTAAAAGTAATCATCAACCCGAAGTGCCCTCTTTGGGGATTGTAATAGAGATCCACCTGGATTCATGAACTTAATTCTAAACATTTCTTCACAAAAAATAAATCTTTAACATCATTTTTTATGGAACATGTCCACAAAAAATCTAGCTGTCAACACTATATTGCATTGTTGCATTTCTTTTCACAGTTTATGAACTTACGTTAATACTTTGTTGAAGTATTATTCAATAAATATATATATAAAGGATTTTTGAATTGTTGTTATTTTTAGAATATTGTAAAAAAATCTCACGTACCCCTTGGCTTACCTTCAAGTACCCCCAGGGGTACGTGTACCCCCATTTGAGAAACACTGGACTATGGTGTGATTTGTTTTCCCGTGGTGCAAAGCGACTGGATCGGACACGGCGTGAAGGTTAAAACATGATTTTAATCTTAACTCGAAAAAAAGGAACAAACGAAAGGCGCTCTTAGCAGAGGTTCAAAACTTGGCTAAGAAAACAAAACTACCACAAAGGCAAAGCTATAGACATGAAACAAAACTTGCAATCTATTGCATGAATAAAGAAGACTTACTTGGAAAAAGAAAAGAGCATGAAAAAGAGCAGTATGGATCATCAGCATGAATAACAGGCTGACTGCCTGGCAACTACAGGCTTAAAAAGAGGTGACGTGATTAACAACAGGTGCGCGAGTCCAAATGAATCAGGTGCGTGACATGAGGACATGTGAAAATTAATGGGTTGTCATGGAAACAAAGCAGGGAGTGAAAAAACAGGAACTGACAGAGTGCAAAAACCAAACAGAATATAGCCAAACTAAACATGATCACCAGAAAAAAAAGGCATTGAAGCTTAGGGAAGGCTTTGCAGAACGAAACGAAAACTGAACTGGCTGCAAAGTAAACAAACACAGAATGCTGGACGACAGCAAATACCTACAGTGAAGCAAAAACAGCCTCCACAAAGTACATCCGAACATGACATGACAATCAACAATGTCCCCACAAAGAAGGATAAAACCAACTGAAATAGTTATGATTGCTAGAACAAAGTAGATGCGGGAAATATCGCTCAAAAGGAAGACATGACACTGCTACAGGAAAATACCAAAAAAGGTGGAAAAGCCACCAAAATAGGAGCGCAAGACAAGAACTAAAACAATACACAGAGAAAAACAGCAATGAACTCTAAATAAGTTGCGGCGTGAAGGGACAGGTGGTGACAGTACACCTACTTTGAGACAAGAGCTACATTGATGCATGCTGGTTATGGTTTAAAATCATATCCAACAATTGCGACAACGACTTTTTACTGTCAACTGGAGTTTGGTTGATTAATGATTTCTGCTGGTGGTGTGCCTCCGGATTGTTTTCAACGCAAAAAATGTGCCTTGGCTCAAAAAAGGTAGGAAAAAACTGGCTTAAAGTATCCTAAAACTCCAGTTTGTTGCCTAACAAACCTGATGTATTTTGGTGCTGCAGATAATATTACCATGTGATTATTTAGTGATTATTAAAGGCCTACTGAAACCCACTACTACCGACCACGCAGTCTGATAGTTTATACATCAATGATGAAATATTAACATTGCAACACATGCCAATACGGCCGGTTTAGTTTACTAAATAGCAATTTTAAATTTCCCACGGAGTTTCTTGTTGAAAACGTCGCGGAATGATGACGCGTGCGCGTGACGTCACGGACTGTCAAAAAATATTAGCTCAGCACCAGTTACGACCAAAAGTCGTCTCTTTTCATCGCAAAATTACACAGTAATTTGAACATCTGTGTTGCTGAATCTTTTGCAATTTGTTCATTTAATAATGGAGACTATAAAGAACAATGCTGCTGGTGGAAAGCGGTGTATTGCAGCTGTCTTTAGCACTGAGACACAGCCGGTGTTTATTTGTTTTTAACACAGAGCGGTCAAGCGAACATGTTTTCTACGTCAACCAGCATGTTTTTGGATGGGAAAATTGTGATATATATCTTACCGGAGACATCATTGGATTATTCATCCTCCTGCAGTAGCTGTTTAAAAGGCAGCTGTGAGCTTGGCTCCTCGGTTTCTCTCTGAGACACTGCGTGTTCACCGCAGCCGTCCGACCTCGAGGTATGTTTTTACAATCTCAATTGGCTTTTTCTAAGTGGCTAGCAATCCAGCCAATGGAAGTCATCCATTCTGAATTCTTCGGCTGAGAGAGCCATGAAAACCAAATATTTTTGAATGTATTTCAGTGAGAGCCATATAATATTTTTAACACTGAATACAACTAAATGCGTGCAATTTTAAGTAAGACCAACCTTTTTAGAGTATTTTACGTCTCTGATTCTTTTCAATAACATTGTTATTCTGAAGCTAATCAATAATAGATACAATATTTCTTACCATAATGCGACTTCTTGAACAGGTGCGGTAAAAACGGATGGATGGATGATAAAACGCAAGAGAATATTTTATATTTTGAACGTTATTTAAACACTGTGATTACCAGCGGAATTATTCATTCCTTATCATATTAAGCAATGTCAGCTAAAATGTATCTGAGAGCCAGATGCAGTCCTCAAAAAAGCCACATCTGGCTCCAGAGCCGTAGGTTCCCTACCTCTGCTTTAGTTTATCAGTTAATCTATTTTTCCATTCATCGGAAGAGAGGAGATTAAGGGGAGGCATTGTTGACAACGCTGTGGATACTTTCTAAATGTTTCAAATTACACATCGCTTGTCCCTTTCTTTGGATTCATATTAAACTAACAAAACAAGAAAATGCTGTAAAAAGCATACTTGCCAACCTTGAGACCTCCGAATTCGGAAGATGAGGGTGTAGGGGTGGAGTTGAGGTGGGGGGACGGGGTTGAGGTGAACGGGATTATGTGTGGTAGCGGGGGTGCATATTGTACCGTCCGAAAGAGTTAGTGCTGGAAGGGGGTCTGGGTATTCGTTCTGTTGTGTTTATGTTGTGTTAAGTGGCGCAGTGGTAGAGTGGCCGTGCGCAACCCGAGGTTCCCTGGTTCAATCCCCACCTAGTACCAACCTCGTCACGTCCGTTGTGTCCTGAGCAAGACACTTCACCCTTGGGCCTGATGGGTTCTGGTTAGCGCCTTGCATGGCAGCTCCCTCCATCAGTGTGTGAATGTGTGTGTGAATGGGTAAATGTGGAAGTAGTGTCAAAGCGCTTTGAGTACCTTGAAGGTAGAAAAGCGCTATACAAGTACAACCCATTTATCATTTATTTATTTATCATTCTTACGGCACGGATGTTCTCCCAAAGTAGGTTTGTCATTCTTGTTTGGTTTGGGTTCACAGTGTGGCGCACATTTGTAACAGTGTTAAAGTTGTTTATACGGCCACCCTCAGTGTGACACGTGTGGCTGTTGATCAAGTATGCGTTACATACTTGATGTGTGTAAAAGCCGCATATGTGACTGTTTGAATGGAGGAAAAGCGGACGGGACGACAGGTTTTAGAGGACGCTGAAGGCGGTGCCTTTAAGGCACGCCCCCAATATTGTTGTCCGGGTGGACATCGAGGGAAACTCTGGAGAATAGTTACTTTGGGAGATTTTCGGGGGGGCACTGAAATTCGGGAGTCTCCCAGGAAATTCGGTAGGGTTGGCAAGTATGGATAAGGCTAAACACATTTAAAAGGCAGCACTTAACACAGTAGTTGAAAAGAGCACTGTTGTTCTGACTGAATGAGGACCGGAGTTTGATTAGCCCAAATACAAATAAAATACCATAAACAACATAATAAATAACATAAACACAACAGAACAAATACCCAGAATCCCTTGCAGCCCTAACTCTTCCGGGACGCTACAATATACACACCCGCTAAGACAACCCCCCCCCCCCCCCCCCCCCCCGACCCCCACCCCCCACCGCAACCTTAACCCCCCCCCCCAACTCCCGAATTCGGAGATCTCAAGGTTGACAAGTATGGTCCAGGGTGTACCCCGCTTTTCCCTGCAACCCCAAAAGGGACAAGCGGTAGGAAATGGATGGATGGATGGATGAATAAAACAAATGAAACACGAAAAAAATAAAGAAATAAAATATTTGACCTCACAATTTGTAACAACCAACCGATGCTGTATAAGCTCATAGTCCTTTGATTTGTGCGAAAGTGGCGAGCAAACCATTTCGCCACCGGTGTCGTGCCAAAATGCAAACATTTCCTTTGTGGGAGCGCGCACCCCTCGCTACACCTGCATTTTTTGGCTTTGTCTCTCCACAGCAGATAATCAGATTTAAGACAAACACTTTACCTGTCAAGTTGTGGACTGTGGTGTGGTTTGTTTTACCGTGGTGCAAAGCAATTGGAACGGACATGGTGTGAAGGTAAGGACATCATTTAATCTTAATTCAAACAAAAGGCGCTCTCAGAGGAGGTACAAATCTTGGCTATGAAAACAAAACTTGCACTAAGGCAAAACTATGGTCATAAAACAAAAACGTGCACTATGGCATGAATAACCAAAAACTAACTTGGAACGGAACGAGAACGGGACATGGATTACTAGGGTGTATCGCGGGTGAGTAAAAGGTGATGTCGCCAGGCTGACTGCCTGGCAACTACAGGTTTAAATAATGCTGTGGTGATTAGCAGGTGCATGAGTCCAAATGAACCAGGTGCGTGACATGACAGGTGAACTGATTGGTTGGCATGGTGACAAAAACAACAAGAGTGCCAATGAATCCAAAACAAAACAAAACGTGACCACAAAACATGACATTACCATGTGGTTATTCTACCGGTGGGTTTTCTGTGGCTTTCGATGGTTCCGGTGCCAAATCCTGTTTTCGCAACTTGTGATAGGATACCAAGTGAGTATCCAATCACAGCATCAGGCTGGCTAGAAGGCCTTACTGACAACAACTTGTGATCTGATGGGCTATGGCAATTGTCTATCAACTGTATGTGTCCGCTCACTTACAGTGCACGGACGCCCACATTGTTGATTCTGAACACTCCGGGCAGATTTGGTACAGCAAGGCAACATAAGCTAGCTGAATTCTGATTGGATAACAACTCAAAACTCAAAACAGCACCGGAATGAGCATAATATAACATGAAGAGAATATGAATACTTTTAGATATTTAGGGAAAGAAAATATAAAATTACTTTTATCTTTAATTATGATCATGATTTCTGGTTATGTTAGGCCAGCAGAGAAGGCCTTCCTGGCCCTGGCAAAATGATCTGCCAATAGAACAAGAAAATTTGGCTAGTCAAGACTTTCCAAAACAAGTAAAAGTAGCTAACCTCAATGAACCCAAAAATAACTTAAAATAAGTATAGTCTCACTAATAGCGAGTGCACTTTTCTTGGGATTTAATAAAATACATTTTTGCTCAATATGTTGAAAATTTTTCTTAAATGAAGTAAATGCTAGTGCCATTATCTTGACATAATGATATGCGCTCGTCATTACATTTCTTGAAACCAGCAAACTTAAACTAAAAACTAGTTTATTGTTCTTAATGGAAAGGCAACAAGGCAACCGCTTGTTACTCTCGGGGTCTCCTAGCTGTTCAGGCACATCATATGGTCTAAAAATGCATTTTTCCATCGACAACATGACATCATCGCGCCAAGTGCGTGCTCTTTCAGTCAATTAGTGCACATATATACAGCCGGGCCACCGGCCAAAATATTTCTAATTGTCATTTTGAAGAATTTATCTGAATGTGCATGAACTATTTCTGTTCAAAATTGTTAAAAATGTCATATGTTAAATGTTTAAATATTAACTGTCAGTTTGCTGTGCTGTGCCAACTGTACTACTACTTAAGTACCGTATTTTTCGGACTATAACACAGTTTTTTCCATAGTTTGGTCGGGGGTGCGACTTATACTCAGGAGCGACTTATGTGTGAAATTATTAACACATTACTGTAAAATATCAAATAATATTATTTAGCTCATTCACGCAAGAGACTAGACGTATAAGATTTAATGGGATTCAAAGATTAGGAGTGACAGATTGTTTGGTAAACGTATAGCATGTTCTATATGTTATAGTTATTTGAATGACTCTTACCATAATATGTTACGTTAACATAGCAGGCACCTTCTCAGTTAGTTATTTATGCGTCATATAACATAAACTTATTCAGCCTGTTGTTCACTATTCTTTATTTATTTTAAATTGCCTTTCAAATATCTATTCTTGGTGTTGGATTTTATCAAATACATTTCCCCCAAAAATGCGACTTATATTCCAGTGCGACTTATATTTGTTTTTTTTTCCTTCTTTATTATGCATTTTCGGTTGTGCAACTTATACTCCGGAGCGACTTATACCTTATACCTCCAAAGCAGGGGTCACCAACGCGGTGCCCACGGGCACCAGGTAGCCCGTAAGGACCAGATGAGTAGCCCGCTGGCCTGTTCTAAAAGCAGCTCAAATAGCAGCACTTACCAGTGAGCTGTTTTTTTGACGAAGAATATTTGTGAAATATTTCTTCAAACTTATTATGATAAAAATTCAAAAAAATTATTCTGGCAAATCTAGAAAATCTGTAGAATCAAATTTAAATCTTATTTCAAAGTCTTTTGAATTTCTTTTAAAATGTTTGTTCTGGAAAATCTAGAAGAAATAATGATTTGTCTTTGTTAGAAATATAGCTTGGTCCAATTTGTTATATATTCTAACAAAGTGCTGATTGGATTTTAACCTATTTAAAACAAGTCGTCAAAATTCTAAAATTAATCTTAATCAGGAAAAATTACTAATGATGTTCCATAAATAATTTGTTTTAATTTTTCAAAAAGATTCGAATTAGCTAGTTTTTCTCTTCATATTTTTCGGTTGAATTTTGCATTTTAAAGAGTCGAAATTGAAGATAAACTATGTTTCAAAATTAAATTAGAATTTTTTTCGTGTTTTCTCCTCTTTTAAACCATTCAATGAAGTGTTTTTTCATCATTTATTCCATTGGTTCTTAACCTTGTTGGAGGTACCGAACCCCACCAGTTTCATATGTGCATACACCGAACCCTTCTTTGGTGAAAAATCAAATTTTTTTTTTTTTTTCAAATTCAAGACAAAGTTATATTTTTTTGCAAGACTTTAGTATGGGGAACATATTCTAAGTAACAACAACTTAATTTAGTGTTATTTGGACACTAGGGGAACATATTCTACGTAATAAAGACAGTTATTTGGTTAGGGTCAGGGTTAGAGGGTTAGGGTTATAATAAGGCCATGCCGAATAAGGCATCAATAAGTACTTAATAATCACTAATTAAAACCCAATATGTTACTAATTTGCATGTTAATAAGAAACAAATTAATGGTGAATATGTTCTCCATACTAAAGTGTTACCATTTTTTTTTTTTTTTACTGGTGCACAAAATGAACCGTGCATGAACATCACCTTGTTCAAACAACAAAACCAACATAAACTCACAACAAATTACGCACCTGCAAATCAGTCTGCTGTTGCCGTATCCGTAATACGCCGATAGGGAGAACTTTGTAATTACACGATTAGTCGGGTGTGTTTTGACGTCCACCGAACCCCTGAGGCCGACTCACCGAACCCCTAGGGTTCGATCGAACCCAGGTTAAGAACCACTGATTTATTCTCTACAAAAAAACCTTCGTAAAAGGAAAAAAAATGTGCGACGGAATGACAGACAGAAATACCCATTTTTTATATATATAGATTTATTTATTAAAGGTAAATTGAGCAAATTGGCTATTTCTGGCAATTTATTTAAGTGTGTATCAAACTGGTAGCCTTTCGCATTAATCGGTACCCAAGAAGTAACTCTTGGTTTCAAAAAAGTTGGTGACCCCTGCCTTAAAGTAAGGTACCTATTTTTTATTGTTTCATTGAAAATAAAACAGCAAAGTCTATTTGGCTGTCTTCTGTTTTAATTATGAGACACAATTGTGTCAGAGTTGTGGTGAACTGAATTTTTCATGTTTTTCTGTGTTGATTTACACGTCATGTTTACTCTCGCTCTCGCCCACAGTCTGGAGTGCAGCTGACGCTGGGCAATCGTGCACACCTGAAAGCTGATTAGGTGGCCTATTTAGTCTGGGTGCTGACGGCCTGTCAGTGCCGGAACTTTGTATTCCACTGCAAGTTCTCTCGCATGTGTCTTGGCCTCCTACAAACTCACAGTCTTTCTAGTCTGTCTTGTGCACCTCTCAGGTTTGCTTATTTATATCCTAGCCTTGTCTAGCGCCTTTAGTTAACATTTTGTTTCTTTGTTTTACTTCGTGTTTTGAAGTAAGTTATCCTAGCTTCGTCTAGCGTTTTCTGTTCAATTTTTTGGTTGTTTGATATAGTTATTTATTCATGGTGTGTTTTTGTATTTCCACCATCGCTTTTTGTTTTGGCTACGTTCCACTTCCACCTAAATAAAGGAAGAACTTAACTATATCAAACTATGTCTCTGCATCCTTGGGATCCACTCTCCAATTTTCGTAACAAGAGTCATGATTTTCTTATTGTCATGCTTGAAATAAGAAATTATTATTACTTCAAAAATGTAGTTTTATACTTGTGAGTGTTGATGACACAGCTTTGCATTCTAATTTCAAGCATGCTTTACTCAATATAGGTCAGCAAATCTCAGCTACAAGCTGTAATATCTTACTGAGATCATTTAGAACCAAAACACCTTAAAACAAGTAAAAAAACGCTTACATAAAATCTGCTTAGTGAGAAGAATTATCTTATCAGACAGAAAACAAGCAAATATCACCCTTATTTGAGATATTTCCTCTTAGTTAGATTTCAGTTTTTGCAGTGTGGGAAGAACCAGAGGAATTAGTACAAATGGGTTAATAACTGCCCTTAGGGCCTGCAGTTCCTAATCAGGATAATAGCAGAGGCACCTTGCGAGCACAAAGGAGTGAGGAGTTGTCATCATGACACTTGCTTCTGCATTCTTGCAAGATGGCTGACAAGCAGCAGCTTGTCACTCTTGCATGCTCTCTCATCCCAACCCCGCTGCCCCTCATTCCACAGCACTCTCACACATGGAAAGTGAGGCCCACTCTTGAGTTATGTGCTCGTGAGACATCTTTTATGTCCCCTGGAGGTCCTCTGTCAGAGCTGACTTTGGTCTTCAGTAACCATTACCTCAACTGAGAACATGATCCTTTTCTCTTTGTTTGTTACTTTTGTTTCCATCATGTTTACTCCATGTCGATGTCGTCCTCAAAGAAAAGGACGAGTGTAGTGAGTCTTATTCTGCGTTGTGTAATTTTTTAAATAAAACACACTTAACCATGTCGTCGTTTCATTATTTAATGGTACACTGCAAAAACTGAAATCTAAGTAAGATTGAATATCTCAAATAAATATTTTCTGTCTGATAAGATAATTCTTCTCACTAAGATTTTATGTTAGGGCGTTTTACTTGTTTGAAGGGTTTTGGTCCTAAATGATCTCAGTAAGATATTACATCTTGTTGCTGAGATTTTATAGATAGATAGATAGATAGATAGATAGTACTTTATTGATTCCTTCAGGAGAGTTCCTTCAGGAAAATTAAAATTCCAGCAGCAATGTACAGAGTTGAGATCAATTTAAAGAAAAAAGTAAAAAGTAAATAATGGGGGTTTAAAAGGAAACAAAATAGAGAAATATTACAAAAAGAATAAAAACAATGGGAATAACAATATAACAGTAAAATAAGAATATAACAAGACAAAGTAGGCAGTAGTGACCATGTTATGAAAACGTATCGCATTGTTAATGTTTTGCATCCCCTGTCATCCTAATATCCCCCGCCCCCCGTCCCAGAGAGGAGTTGTACAGTCTAATGGCGTGTGGGACAAAGGAGTTCTTGAGTCTATTAGTCCTGCACTTGGGATGAAGCAGTCTAGCACTGAACAGGTTCCTCTGGCTACTGATAACACTATGCAGAGGGTGACTGGCATCATCCAGGATGACCTATATTGAGGAAAACATGCTTGAAACTAGAATATTAACTGTTGCAAAGCTGTGTCATCAACACTCACAAGTTTAAAACTACTTTTTTAAAGTAATAACCTCTAACTTAAAGCATGAAAAAAATCATGACTTTGACACATTTGTCTCTCATATTAAAACAGATGAGAGCCAAATGGACTTTGTTAAAGTTAAAGTACCAATGATTGTCACACACACACTAGATGTGGCGAAATTATTCTCTGCATTTGAGCCATCACCCTTGATCACCCCCTGGGAAGTGAGGGGAGCAGTGGGCAGCAGCGGTGCCGTGCCCGGAAATCATTTTTGGGGTTTTAACCCCCAATTCCAACCCTTTATGCTGAGTGCCAAGCAGGGAGGTAATGGGTCCCATTTTTTCTGGTCTTTGGTATGACTCAGCCGGGGTTTGAACTCACAACCTACCGATCTCAGGGCAGACACTCTAATCACGAGGCCACTGAGTAATTGTTTTAGGTGGGTTAACAACTTTGTTGTTATGTTTTCAATGAAACAATAGAAAATACGTACTCTTATAGTAGTACAGTTGTTGTTCGTGAGAATATACATATTTTTTGGTATTTAGGGTTCATTGAGATTAGCTAATTTTACTTGTTTTGGAAAGTCTTGACAAGCCAAATGTTCTTGTTCTATTGGCATATAATGTTGCTTAGTTCAAATAAAATACCCCTAATTTTTTTATTTTTTATTCTTGTTTTTGAACACTGACTTTTTGCAGTTGAACCTGTGTTGGAAACATGAAACAACACATACACAGGTCTCAACTTTCTGGCAGACTGATATCAATCAATCAATCAATCAATGTTTACTTATACAGCCCTAAATCACTAGTGTCTCAAAGGGCTGCACAAACCACTACGACATCCTCGGTAGGCCCACATAAGGGCAAGGAAAACTCACACCCAGTGGGACGTCGGTGACAATGATGACTATGAGAACCTTGGAGAGGAGGAAAGCAATGGATGTCGAGCGGGTCTAACATGATACTGTGAAAGTTCAATCCATAATGGATCCAACACAGTCGCAAGAGTCCAGTCCAAAGCGGATCCAACACAGCAGCGAGAGTCCCGTTCACAGCGGAGCCAGCAGGAAAACATCCCAAGCGGAGGCGGATCAGCAGCGCAGAGATGTCCCCAGCCGATACAAAGGCAAGCAGTACATGGCCACCGGATCGGACCGGACCCCCTCCACAAGGGAGAGTGGGACATAGGAGAAAAAGAAAAGAAACGGCAGATCAACTGGTCTAAAAAGGGAGTCTATTTAAAGGCTTGAGTATACAAATGAGTTTTAAGGTGAGACTTAAATGCTTTTACTGAGGTGGCATCTCAAACTTTTACCGGGAGGGCATTCCAGAGTACTGGAGCCCGAAATGAAAACGCTCTATAGCCCGCAGACTTTTTTTGGGCTTTGGGAATCACTAATAAGCCGGAGTCCTTTGAACGCAGATTTCTTGCCGGGACATATGGTACAATACAATCGGCAAGATAGGCTGGAGCTAGACCGTGTAGTATTTTATACGTAAGTAGTAAAACCTTAAAGTCACATCTTAAGTGCACGGGAAGCCAGTGCAGGTGAGCCAGTATAGGCGTAATATGATCAAACTTTCTTGTTCTTGTCAAAAGTCTAGCAGCCGCATTTTGTACCAATTGTAATCTTTTAATGCTAGACATGGGGAGACCCGAAAATAATACGTTACAGTAATCGAGACGAGACGTAACAAACGCATGGATAATGATCTCAGCGTCTTTAGTGGACAGAATGGAGCGAATTTTAGCGATATTACGGAGATGAAAGAAGGCCGTTTTAGTAACGCTTTTAATGTGTGACTCAAAGTAGAGAGTTGGGTCAAAGATAACACCCAGATTCTTTACCGTGTCGCCTTTTTTAATTGTTTGGTTGTCAAATGTTAGAGTTGTATTATTAAATAGAGGTCGGTGTCTAGCAGGACCGATAATCAGCATTTCCGTTTTTTTGGCGTTGAGTTGCAAAAAGTTAGCGGACATCCATTGTTTAATTTCATTAAGACACGCCTCCAGCTGACTACAATCCGGCGTGTTGGTCAGCTTTAGGGGAATGTAGAGTTGGGTGTCATCAGCATAACAGTGAAAGCTAATACCGTATTTGCGTATGATGTCACCTAGCGGCAGCATGTAGATGCTGAAGACTGCAGGGCCAAGGACCGAACCCTGGGGAACTCCACACGTTACCTTAACGTAGTCCGAGGTCACATTGTTATGGGAGACGCACTGCATCCTATCAGTAAGATAAGAGTTAAACCAAGACAGGGCTAAGTCTGACATACCAATTCGTGTTTTGATACGTTCTAATAAAATATTATGATCGACGGTATCGAAAACAGCGCTAAGATCGAGGAGCAGCAACATAGATGACGCATCAAAATCCATCGTTAGCAATAGATCATTAGTCATTTTTGCGAGGGCTGTCTCCGTGGAGTGATTTGCCCTGAAACCGGATTGAAAGGTTTCACATAGATTGTTAGACGCTAAGTGTTCATTTAACTGCCCCGCAACAATTTTTGCGAGGATTTTTGAAATAAAGGGAAGTTGAGACACCGGTCGGTAGTTTACCATGAGGTCAGAATCGAGGTTAGGTCTTTTAAGAAGAGGATGAATAACCACTTTTTTGAATGCTAGGGGAACAGTTTCCGAGGAAAGTGATAAGTTTATAATATTTAGCACTGATGGACCTAATAATACAAAGAGCTCCTTGATCAGTTTCCCAGGAAGTGGGTCAAGTAAACATGTTGTTTGTTTTATTCCATTTACACATTGTAACAATTCTTCTAATGTTATTTCCTCAAAACAAGAGAAACTATTTTGGAGGGCAGTATCCGCCGTATATACAGTTGTGTCAGTGTTGATAGAACCCAGTTGTAGCTGGGACGCATTGTCTTTAATCTCCTTTCTAATGACTTCAATTTTCTTACTAAAGAATTGCATAAAGTCATCAGCTGAGTGGGTGGAGCTACTGGAAGGAGTCCCTTGTTGGGTCTGCTCCTTCTCATTCAAAAGTCAGAGGGAAGAGGAAGTAAAGAACCGAAAAAACAGCAAAGACACTTCCCAGCACCGGACATCCGCTTTTCAAAATAAAACCAACACTTCAAAATAAAAGATAACACCCTGTCTCGTCCATAATATAGCGCAACAACATCACACTATTATATTAGTACACACTGCAAAAAGTCAGTGTTCAAAAACAAGAAAAAAATATAAAAATATAAGAGGTATTTTATTTGAATTAAGCAAAATGATCTGCCAATAGACCAAGAAAATTCGGCTTGTAAAGACTTTCCAAAAAAAGTAAAATTAGCTAACCTCAATAAACCCCTAAATACCTTTAAAATAAGTATATTCTCACTAATAACAAGTGCACTTTTCTTTGTAGAAAAAAAGAGACCTTTTTGCTCAATAAGTTGAAAAATATTCTTAAATTAAGTAAACGCTAGAGCCATTATCTTGACATAATGATATGCTTGAAGTAAGAAATTATTACTTTAAAAAATTAGTTTTATACTTGTGAGTGTTGATGACACAGCTTTGCAACAGTTGACGTTCTAGTTTCAAGCATGTTTTACTCAATAGAGGTCATGACATCTCAGCAACAAGCTGTAATATCTTACTGAGATCATTCAGGACCAAAACACTTAAAACGAGTAAAACGCTCTAACATAAAATCTGCTTAGTAAGAAGAACTATCTTATCAGACAGAAAAAAAGCAAATATCACCCTTATGTGAGATATTTCATCTTACTTAGATTTCAGTTTTTACAGTGCATGTGATTTATTGCTTTTAAGTTTACAGATGAAGCGGTTCACTTTTTATGAACACTCGCTACAGTTAAGAATGTTCAAAGAAGTTGATTGCCTTCCTCCACACTTTCTGAAAGTAGGCTGACCATATTGTGAAATCTCAAAAAGAGGACACATATATGCTTGCCAAGGCGGGCAACACTAGGAGAAAATTTGCCAATGATACTTGAACTTGCAACTTCATAGCTTACCAAAGTCGTACTAAAACATTTTGATAGATATTTGATTGCTTTGTGTAATGTTCTATATTTTCAATGGAACATATAACGCTTTGGTGTTGTTTACTTGAGTCCTATTGCAGTCTACACGTATCTATTATGTGTGACTGCCATTTACTGGTCACACTTATCATTTCACCATATACCAAATAAAATATATTCGAAGTCGGTAAGCACAAGCAAAATTATTCCTCCCACCTCCAAAGACATGCACCTGGGGATAGGTTGATTGACAACACTAAATTGGCCCTAGTGTGTGAATGTGAGTGTGAATGTTGTCTGTCTATCTGTGTTGGCCTTGCGGTGAGGTGGCGACTTGTCCAGGGTGTACACCGCCTTCCGCCCGATTGTAGCTGAGATAGGCGCCAGTGCCCCCCGCTACCCCAAATGGGAATAAGCGCTAGAAAATGGATGGATGGATGGAGGACACTCTTTGTAGCGGAGGTCGTGACCCCAAAATGCAGGAGACAGGAGGCAACGTGCTGGTAGCAGAATTTTTATGTCCAAAATGTACAAAAACACGAAATAGGCTGCAGCTGGGGAATTCACAAAAAAAACAAAAAAAAAACAGGTAAAACTATGCATTAAAAAAGTACCAAAACTCAAATGGCGTGCAGCAGGGCAAATGGACCAAAAAGGCACAAAGAAAGCTATGCAAGATAGGTCATCTTCAAGGAAAAAAAGTAGATTGCAACAATCTCAATATTACATACCGTGTACATAACATCAAACAATCTCCAACAAACTCAAACTAGCTTAAATATTCCTCCGGTGCTCAGTGGCAGCATGTGAAACAAAATTACCCATCACCCGCAGGTGAGGAGTCCAGCGCTTAGGAGCAGGGGTGAAGCTACTGCAGGAACACCAACAGAACAGGATGTGAAAACTAAACATGAGCACTAACCAGGAAATGAACCAAAACATGAAAAAAATACACAAAAATCTAAAAAAAAGGATGAGCTGATCTAACAGGTCATAACAGAACCGGTACCAAAAAATACCAGTACTCCGTTTGCATCCATTGTCTGCAGGCAATAATCTTTTAACTATATTTAGAGAAGATCCGTTGCCCGGAACAGTTAGTTTGTCGCCCTCAGTTCCCTTTCTAGCAGTCCTGCGTTTGTGTTTGGTTACCATGGGTGCTGATTACTTTCACCTGCCTCTAATTAGGGTTCGGGACGCTCACCTGCTCCCGGGCACTAATCAGAGAGCTACTTATTACTGTTTTTCGCCACACTGAGTCTGGCTGTCTTATTTGCTCAATGCAACAGTTACGTCGTTACTTCTCAATTCCTGAGCTAAGTTCTGCCATTTGTTTTCCATGCTAAGCGTTCCTGTTAGCTATTCCGTTAGCTTCCCATGCTATCGGCACGCTTGTTTTGTTTATATGTATCCGGACTGCTTTATGAGAAATACATCACTGTCTTACCTGCACCTTGCCTCCGGAGTTTCCGCCTTTGCATTTTGGGAAAACGACCCGCGCATTACCATTCGACCACGACACAACAAAGATGATGAAGGTCATCGATCTATTTCAGGGGTGTCAAACTGAAATACAAAGTTGGCCAAAATTTTAAACGGAACAAATACTGTTGAACAAATTAACCTTTTAATAGGGACCCAAACAAGATTTGCATTAAATATTGAACAAGCAAGGCTTATATAACTTTAGTGACATGCAAAATCCAGTTTCAAATAATCGATCTATTCATTCATCTTCTACCGCTTATTCCCTTTTGGGGTAGCGGGGGGCGCTGTTGCCTATCTCAGATAATAATAATAATTAAAAAAATATCAATGGCATATCAAATAAAATTTAAATAAAAATGTAATGCCTTTTTTTCTATTTGCAATCTTCTGAAGTAAATATCAAATTTTTCCACAGGCTAATAATACATTTGAAAATAGAAAAACAATAATGAATGAACCAAACATTCAAGCCTTGACGTAGCAAGAGAAAATGCATGAATAAAACGTTAATTATTGCTCAGTTTGCTGGAGGTTTCCTGGAAGAGTTAGTGCTGCAATGGATTATAGGTATTTTTTCTGTTGTGGTACGGTGCGGATGTTCACCCGAAATGTGTTTGTCATTCTTGTTTGGTGTGGGTTCACAGTGTGGCGCATATTGGTAACAGTGCTAAAGTTGTTTATACCGCCACCCTCAGTGTGACCTGTATGGCTGTTGACCAAGTATGCCTTGAATTCACTTGTGTGTGTGTGTGTGTGTGTGTGTGTGTGTGTGTGTGTGTGTGTGTGTGTGTGTGTGTGTGTGTGTGTGTGTGTGTGTGTGTGTGTGTGTGTGTAAAAGCCACAAATATTATGTGACACGCGGTTAGTATGGAGGAAAAGCGCACGCCCCAATATAGTTGTCCGGGTGGAAATCGGTAAAAAATCGGGAGAATGGTTACCCCGAGAAATTTTCGGGAGGGGCACTGAACTTCGGGAGTCTACTGGGAAAACTAGGAGGGTTGGCAAGTATGAGTATTAGCGGTGAATGCGGCGTTACAGCAGCACCGACGCTGTATAATACCAGCGGGCCAGCTCTAATGCTAAATTGATATTGCCTCAAGGGCCAAATTAAATTACACGGCGGGCCAAATTTGGCCCGCTGGCCAGAGTTTGACACCCATGATCTATTTTAATCATGTTGTTGTTACGAAAGAGTATACATCAGGGGTGTCAAACCTACGGCCCGTGGGCCGGATAAGTCCCGCAAACAGGTTTTGTCCGGCCCGCGGGATGAGTTTGCTAAGTATACAAATTAACCTGAAATTTTTGAATGAAAGAAACAGATCTACATGTGTCTACTGCAGGGGTAGGGAACTTATGGCTCTAGAGCCAGATGTGGCTCTTTCGATGTCTGCATCTGGCCCTCAGATAAATCTTAGCTGACATTGCTTAACACGATAAGTAATGAATAATTCCGCTGGTAATCACGATGTTAAAAATAACGTTCAAAATATAAAACATTCTCATGCATTTTAATCCATCCATCCGTTTCAACCGCACCTGTTCAAAAAATAACAATGTTATTAAAAATAATTAGAGACTTATTATACTGGTAAAAAATTAGTTTTAATAAAAAAATTCACGCATTTAGTTGTATTCAATGTTAAAAAATATGATATGGCTCTTACGGAAATACATTTTAAAATATTTGGCTTTCATGGCTCTCTCAGCCAAAAAGGTTCCCGACCCCTGGTCTTCTGGATGTTGCAATAGCAATTCTTTGTATCTCTGTAGCTCAGGATTCGGCAACCCGCGGTTGGATCACTCTGATGTGGCTCAGCTGCGTACCCCCCCCCCCCCCCCCCCCAACCCTTTTTTCTGGGAGGTTTTCCAGATTTCGGTGCCTCTCTTTGAAATCTCCCCAGGATAACATTCTCAGATTTTCACCTGGTCAATAATATTGAGGGCGTGCCTTGATGGCAGTGCCTTAAACATCCTCTTGACCATGTCGTCGCGTCCGTTTTAATACTAGGCTATCTGAGTCCCGGCCAGCCACATCTAATTTGCGGATGCCAACTCAACATGCAAGCGACTGCAAGGCATACTTCTTCAACAGCAATACAGGTTACACTGAGGGTTGTGATATAAACAACTTTAGCACTCTTACTAATATGAGCCACACTGTGAACCCACACCAAACAAGAAAGACAAACACATTTCAGGAGAACATCTGCACTGTAACACAACATAAACACAACAGTATAAATACCCAGAATCCCATGCATCCCTAACTCTTCCGGGCTATATTATACACCCCCACTACCCGGGGGGTGTATAATGTAGCTCGGAAGAGTTCGGGATACATTATTTTTAAGTTACCAGTCCGGCCCACTTGGGAGTAAATTTTTCTCCATGTGGCCCCCTCTCTAAAATGAGTTTGACACCCCTGGTATACATTTAATGATAGCTAACACTAGCTAGCCAAATCGCTATCAGAGCTAACATCACACAAAGTGTTGCATTACTTACGGGCATAGTGTATGCATCATCACTTTATAAGAGGCTGGGATATAATGCTTACAAGTTGTGCCTTTTAAAATATGCTTCAACAATATTAAAAAAAAACTACAGTTAAAAATGTTTTTAATTGTTGATTAGACTTTGACAAGGCATGGACCAACAGGGAAGTCATTACATTTTAGGATGGCTCTGAATGAAGGTGTTCATTTTTTGTTCATTTTTTTATCCATCCATTTTCTACTCCTTGTGCCTTTTGGGGTAGCGGGGGGTGCTGGAGCCTCTCAGCTGCATTCAGGCGGAGATTGAAGAAATTTATTTTGCGACATTTACATGAAATCATTTGGTTATCTTACTATCTTTATCAGTGGAGCATTTTTTTGTTGGTTAGCAGGCTTAAATAACAACTACCATGCTTGACCAATTCCTTCCATCCATTCATTTTCTGCTGCTTGTCCCTTTTGGGGTCGCGGGGAATCGCTGGAGCCTATCTCAGCTGCATTCGGGCGGAAGGTGGGGTACACCCTAGACAAGTCGCCACCTCACCGTGTTTAACTTTATTAAATGGTGGCGCATAAGCCAAAGAAAAGCCGGTTGATGTACTTTCTGTTCATTCTATTTCCAATTCTGAAACGCAAATCAAAAAACAAATTTAGGGCCATTTTGCGATTTTTACTTTGTATGGCGGATTTTATTTTTTTTTTAAAGAAAAAAAGGGTTGATTTTCATTAAAATATTGCCATAAAATTGGATTTTGCGCTGTTTTCCTTTCATGGATTTTTATTTTTCCAGAAAAACCCGAAAATCCAATTCATGTTACCCAAAATGCAAAAATGCTGATTATCTGTGTGATGACACAGATAATCAGCAAGCAGTATTTTAAGCTTTTTCTTCGAGTTTAGCATATTTTTAGCATAATGCTTACATCTCTGTTCAGCAGGAGTCCTATTGTCGTTTTTAAAAAGTGTCATTGAATAGTTGTTCAACATTTGTTTCAGAAATAAAAATTTAAATATGGCCCAAAATCAGTTTTTTGATTTGCATTGGAGAATTTGAAATGGAATGAATGGGAGGTACATGGACCAAGGCCCCTTAGATTAGGGCGTATATCTGGATAAATGTGTTTTGCAGATATACGTACAATTTAGTACTAACCTAAATCAATACTTTTAGATCATAGTGTCTGAGTCCAGCAGTTCAGCAGGTTGTGTTTTTTGTGTATTCCATATGTTGGAGTCCTACAAAGGACAAACAATGTTGTGTGTATTGAGTGGTAGAGAAAGGCAGGTGGTGGACGTAGCAGGATAACACCCATCAGCTTATACCACACGTCCGTGTCAAAGAGCCGCTTCATTTTGTTTAGCCTGCACAAATATTTGTCTGCATGAGCTTACACCTACATCCTGCACGGCTTAGAATGTCTTTTCATCCTTGGCGTCTTTCTCCCCTCTGCTTTCCCACCAGCAGAGTTTTTAATATCAAAGTGTACTTTCGAACAGGGCTGAGGACTCAAACAAGAGCTCTTTTGTTGGCTGGTCCTCCTAACGGGCCAGGAACGAGGTGAACTTGTCAACCCTTGTTCAGGAGTAAAGGAAGATGAAGGAGAGCTAGAAGGGATCCCTCTGGCTGCTTGGCAGCCGACAAAAGAGATTGTTTATGTCTGACAGTGGGAAGGAAACCAAATACTTTCATTTCAACGTATTTTTTCCATTTCCTTTTTTTTTTTTTTTTTTTTTGTCTTTTGGTAGGCGGTCGATATGATGATACCAATATGTGAGCCTAGAGCAGGTGTCACCAACCTTTTTGAAACCAAGAGCTACTTCTTGGGTACTGATTAATGCGAAGGGCTACCAGTTTGATACACACTTAAATAAATTACCAGAAATAGCCAATGTGCTCAATTTACCTTAAACTTTATGTTGTTATTAATAATTAATGAAATTTATCTTTGTGGAAACGCTGATCATCTTAACTATTTCTCACAATAAATATATATTTTTGATGACATGTTTTAAATAGGTTAAAATCCAATCTGCACTTTGTTAGAATATATAACAAATTGGACCAAGCTATATTTCTAACAAAGACGAATCATTATTTCTTCTAGATTTTCCAAATCAAAAATTTTAAAAGAAATTTCAAAGAATTTGAAATAAGATTTAAGTTTGATTCTACAGATTGTCTAGATTTGCCAGAATCATTTTTAGAATTTTAATCATAATAAGTTTGAAGAAATATTTCACAAATATACTTCGTCGAAAAAACAGAAGCTAAAATTAAAAATTCAATTAACAGATATTTATTATTCTTAACAATAAAAAAGATTATTTACTTGAACATTGATTTAAATTGTCAGGAAAGAAGGGGAAGGAATATAAAAGATAAAAAGGTATATGTGTTTCAAAATCCGTTTGTTTAAACAAGTGAAGACCAAGTCTTTAAAATATTTTTGGGGATTTTCAAATTCTATTTGAGTTTTGTCTCTCTTAGAATTAAAAATGTCGAGCTAAGCGAGACCAGCTTGCTAGTGAATAAATACAATTTAAAAAATAGAGGCAGCTCACTGGTAAGTGCTGCTATTTGAGCTATTGAACAGGCCAGCGGGCGACTCATCTGGTCCTTACGGGCTACCTGGTGCCCGTGGGCACCACGTTGGTGACCCCTGGCCTAGAGTATTGTCCGATACTGATATTTGGCACGAATTATAGCACATGCTTTTATATTTTATAGTGAATATTGTTTGGTCAAGTTAAATTAATTAAACCGAGAACAATGGTAGGTATAAAACACACAAATCTATTTATTATAAATCTGTCTGAAATGGACAGCATTGGTTGATTGGCAACACTAAATTGGCCCTAGTGTGTGAATGTGAGTGTGAATGTTGTCTGTCTATCTGTGTTGGCCCTGTGATGAGGTGGAGACTTGTCCAGGGTGTACTTCGCCTTCCGCCTGAATACAGCTGATATAGGCTCCAGCGACCCCCCACCACCCTGAACGGCACAAACGGTAGAAAATGGATGGATGGATGTGTAGCTGCTAAAAGTCTATCATGTTTACATTTTGTAAATATTTCGCTAAAATTGAAGGACATTTAGATATTAACTAGCTGTCCAGATTTGCACGAAATAAACACGAGAGGAGTTTTTAAACGCAGGCTGCTATCATTTTGCTTGACCGATATCCAACATCAATATCGAAAGGGGGCACTCCTAATCGTTACTATCAAGGAATACATTTCCGCAGTTTGCCTGCCATTTACACACTCTTCACAATATTTGACACTCAAGATCAACACTCCATAAAGCTCCTGTGTTTTATGTCACGTATATTCCGGACTATAAGGCGCACTTAAAATCTTTTTTTCCCCTCAAAACTCGACAGTGCTTCTACAACCAGGTGTGCCTAATCTGTAAGGAATATAGTTTGGTTGAGTTTAGCCACCTAAAAAGCTATTTTATTTGGTACAGGATGTAATGATATGTGTGACCAGTAGATGGCAGTCAAATATAAGCGATAAGTGTATTTTGCCAGTATGATGGCAATACGTCTCAAGTAAACAACACCAATATTTGAAATGTTCCATTGAAAATATAGAACATTACACACGGCGCTCAAAAATCGATGAAAATGTTTTAGTACAACTTTTGTAAGCTATGAAGCCGCACCGCTTGATGGATTGTTGGCCATTAAACATACGGGTAATATTTAGGTGTATGTGTATAACGTAAAACATATTATCTAGCATTTTGTTTCGCAATATTATGCAAAAGCAACTTTTTTTACTTTCTGATACCTGCTGATCTGTATTTGGGATCTGCATAAGTAGATTTGTAGTCCGCGCCGACATCGTAGTCGATAAGCTTGTTCTTTTTCTCTATCTTCTTGTTATGTGACATTCACCCTCTGCTGTTGCCATTTCTAATATAAAGTAGTGTTAAGTTCTTACTTATATATGTCGGTAAAATCGCCATGAAACCATTAAAACATCCTGGTGTTGTGAGTTTACAGTAGTTACCCAAAGAACTTTAGTTATTACAGTTCCGGTCGGACGATTTTTTTAAAGTACACATTTCCGATGTGGTTGTTTCCGGATGAGGAGATGCTGCTGATTGAAGTAAAGTCTGAATGTCATTAAAACAGTTAGCGCCATCTTTTGACACTTCTTCCACTCCCGTCCTTGCATGCTACACCGCTACAACAAAGATGACAGGGAGAAGACGCTGTTGAAGGTGAGCCACCTAAATAAGACTGTCCACAAAACGGCGCATCCTGAAGCGACTGTCAGAAAGCGGCTTGAAGATGATCTGTAAAATAAAATCTATGCTACATTTTGACCAAAGAACCTCTATTACATGCACTGCAAAAAGTCAGTGTTCAAAAACAACAAAAACATTTACAAAAGTTAAGGATTTTTTGTTTGAACTAAGCAAAATTATCTGCCAATAGAGGAAGAGTGGATCGTGAGATCGACAGGCAGATCGGTGCGGCGTCTTCAGTAATGCGGATGTTGTACTGATCCGTTGTGGTGAAGAAGGAGCTGAGCCGGAAGGCAAAGCTCTCAATTTACCGGTCGATCTAAGTTCCCATCCTCACCTATGGTCATGAGCTTTGGGTCATGACCGAAAGGATAAAATCACGGGTACAAGCGGCCGAAATGAGTTTCCTCCGCCGTGTGGCGGTGCTCTCCCTTAGAGATAGGGTGAGAAGCTCTGCCATCCGGGAGGAACTCAAAGTAAAGCCGCTGCTCCTTCACATCGAGAGGAGCCAGATGAGGTGGTTCGGGCATCTGGTCAGGACGCCACCCAAACGCCTCCCTTGGGAGGTGTTTAGGGCACGTCCAACTGGTAGGAGGCCATGGGGAAGACCCAGGACACGTTGGGTTGACTATGTCTCCCGGCTGGCCTGGGAACGCCTCGGGATCCCCCGGGAAGAGCTAGACGAAGTGGGTTGGGAGAGGGAAGTCTGGGCTTCCCTGCTTAGGCTGCTGCCCCCGCGACCCGACCTCGGATAAGCGGAAGAAGATGGATGGATGGATGGATGGATAGAAAAAGAAAATTCGGCTTTTCAAGATTTTCCAAAACAAGTAAAACTAGCTAACCTCAATGAACCCAAAAATACCTTAAATAAGTATATTCTCACTAATAACAAGTGCACTTTTCTTGGTAGAAAAAAAGAAACCTTTTTGCTCAATATGTTGAAAAATATTCTTAAATTAAGTAAATGCTAGTGCCATTATATTGACATAATGATATGCTATGATTTATTTTCATGTTTGAAATAACAAATGATTACTTTAAAAAAGTAATTTTATACATTTGTACGAGTGTTTATGACACAGCTTTGCAACAGTTGATGTTCTAGTTTCAAGCATGTTTTACTCAATATAGGTCATAAAATCTCAGCAACAAGCTGTAATATCTTACTGAGATCATTTGGGACCAAAACCCTTAAAACAAGTAAAACACTCCAACAAAAAATATGCTAAGTAATAGGACGGCGTGGCGCTGTGGTAGAGTGGCCATGCGCAACCTGAGGGTCTCTGGTTCAATCCCCACCTAGTACCAACCTCGTCACGTCCGTTGTGTCCTGAGCAAGACATTTCACCCTTGCCCCTGATGGGTGCTGGTTAGCGCCTTGCATGGCAGCTCCCTCCATCAGTGTGTGAATGTGTGTGTGAATGGGTAAATGTGGAAGTAGTGTCAAAGCGCTTTGAGTACCTTGAAGGTAGAAAAGCGCTATACAAGTACAACCCATTTATCATTTAAGTGAGAAGAATTATCTTATCAAATAAGCAAATGTCACCCTTATTTGAGATATTTAATTTTACTTAGATTTCAGTTTTTACAGTGTGTTATATAGACCACAAGAAAGTGTTTTACATTTAGAAAAAATAATAATAATATGACTCTCTTTAATGCGCCCTATAATCTGGTGCACCTAATTTATGTAAAAAAATTAAAAAAAATTGACCATTCATCGGCCGTGCACCTTATAATCAATCCTGTGCGCCCTATGGTCCAAAAAATACGGTAATAGTGTGCTGCGATGCATTCTCGTCAGCTTGTCGTGTTTTAAAATCAATGCCCAGCTGTGTGTTCACCATGGTGAGAAGTCAAAGAACATTTACGCGACAAAGATCATCAAGCTGACTGATATTTGTGTTTGTTTCCACAGCGATACAAATATTAGGGATGACGTCACGCTCCCAAGGACATTCCAACAATTTTAGGTGACCATTGTAGGTCACCTGACCACAGTTCATCTTCAGTGAAATATTTGTTTAGGCTGTGACAGTCGCCCAGTCGCCTCCCAATGCCAAGTGTCAACTTCATGTCTACAAAGAAGGTCTCTTACGAGATGTTCCTCAGGCTGCATCAAAATGAACACTTCAACTCACACACAGAAGGAGAAGAGGAATAAGAACATGCGGTGGCTGGCAGCCAGCTGAGGCACCAGATGTGACAGTTGTTTGGAGCCGGTCCCGTATTGTAAGCGTGTCGAGCCGACCCGGCTACCGTACGCACTCGGAGGGATCTGGGAAGCAGATGATGACACCCAGCGTGAGCGCTAACCTGCCGACGATTTAGGAGATGACAACATGAGGGTGAAGACAGCTGGTGAGTGGGAGCTTATATCAAAACATCAAATGGTTCATGGATTAGCTGCAGATACGTTTGATATTTCCATTTCAATGTGAAACTCATTTAGTATCAATCAATCAATCAATGTTTATTTATATAGCCCTAAATCACAAATGTCTCAAAGGACTGTGCAAACCACTACGTCTATGACATCCTCAGAAGAACCCACATAAGGGCAAGGAAAACTCACACCCAGTGGGACGTCGGTCACAATAAAGACTATAAGAACCTTGGAGAGGACCACAAATGAGGGCAACCCCCCCTCCCTGGGGGACCGAAAGCAATGGATGTCGAGCGGGTCTAACATGATACTGTGAAAGTTCAATCCATAGTGGATCCAACACAGCCGCGAGAGTTCAGTTCAAAGCGGATCCAAGACAGCAGCGAGACTCCCGTCCACAGGAAACCATCCCAAGCGGAGTCGGATCAGCAGCGTACAGATGTCCCCAACCGACTCTGGACAGCCAGTACTTCATCTATGGCCATCTGACCGGACCCCCTTCGCAAGGGAGGGGGGGGGGACAAAGAAGAAAAAGAAAAGAAGCGGCAGATCAACTGGTCTAAAAAGGAGGTCCGTTTAAAGGCTGGAGTATACAAATGAGTTTTAAGGTGAGACTTAAATGCTTCTACTGAGGTGGCATATCGAACTGTTACCGGGAGGGCATTCCAGAGTACTGGAGCCCGAACGGAAAACACTCTATAGCCCGCAGACTTTTTTTCAGCTTTAGGAATCACTAATAAGCCGGAGTCCTTTGAACGCAGATTTCTTGCCGGGACATATGGTACAATACAATCAGCAAGATAGGATGGAGCTAGACCGTGTAGTATTTTATACGTAAGTAGTAAAACCTTAAAGTCACATCTTAAGTGCACAGGAAGCCAGTGCAGGTGAGCCAGTACAGGCGTAATATGATCAAAGTTTCTTGTTCTTGTCAAAAGTCTAGCAGCCACATTTTGTACCAACTGTAATCTTTTAATGCTAGACATGGGGAGACCCGAAAATAATACGTTACAGTATTCGAGACGAGACGTAACAAACGCATGGATAATGATCTCAGCGTCTTTAGTGGACAAAATGGAGCAAATTTTTGCGATATTACGGAGATGAAAGAAGGCCGTTTTAGTAACGCTTTTAATGTGTGACTCAAACGAGAGAGTTGGGTCGAAGATAATACCCAGATTCTTTACCGAGTCACCTTGTTTAATTGTTTGTTTGTCAAATGTTAAAGTTGTATTATTAAATAGAGGTCGGTGTCTAGCAGGACCGATAATCAGCATTTATGTTTTTTTGGTGTTGAGTGGCAAAAAGTTAGCGGACATCCATTGTTTAATTTCATTAAAACACGCCTTCAGCTGACTACAATCCGGCGTGTTGGTCAACTTTAGGGGCATGTAGAGTTGGATGTCATCAGCATAACAGTGAAAGCTAACACCGTATTTGCGTATGATGTCACCTAGCGTTAGCATGTATATTTAGTAAGATGTATTTTCTCGTGGTTTAGTGGCGCGTTCTTATATGATGCCTTCAAGACAATCCGTGCATTGTCAATTACAAACTCATTATATTTGGGGGTCATTTTCCGTTGGTTTTTTTTTAACTTTTTTATTTAATATTATAATAGACAGGCAGCACGGTGGAAAGGGGTTAGTGCATGTGCCTCACAATACGAAAGTCCCGACTAGTCCTGAGTTCAATATCAGGCTCGGGATTTTTCTGTGTGGAGTTTGCATGTTCTCCCCGTGACTGCGTGGGTTCCCTCCGGCTTCCTCCCACTTCCAAAGACATGCACCTGGGGATAGGTTGATTGGCAACACTAAATTGGCCCTAGTGTGTGAATGTGAGTGTGAATGTTGTCTGTCTATCTGTGTTGGCCCTGTGATGAGGTGGCGACTTGTCCAGGGTGTACACCGCCTTCTGCCCTGATGCAGCTGAGATAGGCTCCAGCACCTCCCGGGACCCCAAAAAGGACAAGCGGTAGGAAAAGGATGGATGGGTAAAATAAATATTTTATTAATTGATAGGCAATGTTTGTTTCAAGGGATCTTGCCTGGTATACAAACCGCAAAAACCAGGTTAAGTTGGCACATTGTGTAAATCGTAAATAAAAATAAAATACAATGATTTGCAAACATATAATCAAATTGAAAGGACTGCAAAGACAAACTAATTAATGTTGGAACTGGAAAACTTTGGTTATGTGCACATATTAGCTCGTTTGGAATGTGATGCCTGCAACATGTTTCAAAAAAGCTGGCACAAGTGACAAAAAATAAATGGTGATCAAACACTTTTTGGAAATGGAATTTGGAACATCCCACAGGTGAACAGGCTAATTGGGAACAGGTGGGTGCCATGATTGGGTATAAAAGCAGCTTCCATGAAATGCTCAGTCATTCACAAACAAGGATGGGGCGAGGGTCACCACTTTGTGAACAAATGCCTGAACAAATTGTCCAACAGTTTGAGGACAACATTTCTCAACCAGCTTCTGCAAGGAATTTAGGGATTTCACTATCTAAGCTCTGTAATATCGTCAAAAAGTTCAGAGTATCTGGAGAACCCACAGTAGGTAAGCTGCAATGCCCGTGACCTTCTATACCTCAGGCGGTACTGCATCAAAACGCAACATCAGTGTGTAAAGGATATCACCACATGGGCTCAGGAACACTTCAGAAAACCACTGTCAGTAACTACAGTTGGTCGCTACATCTGTAAGTTCAAGTTAAAACTCTACTATGCAAAGCCAGAGCCATTTATCAACATTGTGTTTGCAATGTGTTGCTGCCCTTAAATTCTAATAATGATCACTTGCAAAAAAAATGCAGTTTCTCAGTTCAAACATTAAGTATCTTGTCTTTGCAGTTTATCCTATTAAATATACGTTGAAAAGGATTCGCAAATCGTTGTATTCTGTGTTTATTTACGAATTACACAACGTGCCAACTTCAACGGTTGTGGGTTTTGTAGTTATTTATGAGTTTATATAATCTTGACCTTTGTTTAAAATGAAGTACAGTAGTACCTCGAGATTTTGAGCCTAATTTGTTCTGTGACGGAGCCTTAAATCAAAATACTTCCATGTCCAATCAATGACTCCTATTGAATTTCATTGCAATCAAATTAATTGTTGCATTACCCTCCCCATCGATGCCCCCCAAAAAACAACGCAACTTTATATGTAACGTGTCTTTTTAAAAGAAAGACACACTTTTGGATAAGACATATTGTATAAAAGAATACAATTTGATGTACTAGGGACAACTACTGTGGTTTTATCAAGTTATGTTATAATAATGTACAGCATTTCTCTTGAAAAGTGAAGGAAAAGAAAAAAAACATATAGACTACAACAGCGGACTCGTGCAAAACCCTTTGGGTAAATCTCAATCATATATGAAGATAAAAGATTGGCCTAAATTGGCCCTAGTGTGAATATTGTCAGTCTATCTGTGTTGGCCCTGCGATGAGGTGGTGATTTGTCCAGGGTGTACCCGCCTTCCGCCCGAATGCAGCTGAGAGAGGCTCCAGCACCCCCCGTGACCCCAAAAGGGACAAGCGGTAGAAAATGGATGGAATATAGTGTTGTAAAAACCAATGGAAATTTAACACAAAGAATCTGGCAACTAAGCTGCCAGCTTTTTCCGTAAACCCCTTCAAACAACAGTGGTGCTGTTTTTCCATTTACCTTAAAATCTTGTAAAAAAAAAAATACAAACGCTGTATTTGACAGCACAATTTTGTAAATGTAAAGTTTTTACTGTAAAATCGGCAGTGTCTTTGAAACAATTGATATGTTTAATAATGAAATCCAGAGGCAAATTCATCCATTATTCGCTGTTACAAGCAGCCGTCTGATGGCAGCCAGAACTGCCATGTGGCCCTCAATGAAAACCAGTTTGACATCCCACCCCTTCTTTTTCAGCACCCCAGCTTATCCTCTCCTTGCCTGTTCCCACACTGACGTGTGAAACGGTTGTCCAGCTCCACCTTGTTTGCGTTCCACCTTACGTTACACACGGAGAAACAAATTGTACTATTTTGGGAGCCTCAAGGGGGGTGAAAATACTCCACCTTTCAAGTTATGCAATACTACAACTAAAAATGTTCCGTATTTTTTCATGAATGGTCAACTTTTTCCTGAGGGCCACGTGTGAAAGCCTGGTCAGAGTGAGCATGCAGCAGCTCTGTGAGGAGTGGAAGTGTTCTGTCATGGTTAAACACCAGCACCTGGTGCTCATTAGGAACCATTTGTTTCTGTCCAAGCACAAAGCAACAGCCTCCTCCCCACATGATAAATGAGTTAGTGCGAGGAGAGCGTATGGGAGGATGAAAGGGACATGTTCATCAATGAAATCACTTAACACCAAGATGTTCTGGAATTCCATAAGCCAGATCCAAGTTCAGTCGGATCAGTTTGAGGCTATTTGCACAGCGACATCTTACTTTCCACACTGCAAAAACTGACATCTAAGTAAGATTAAATATCTCAAACAAGGGTGATATTGGCTTATTATCTGTCTGATAAGATTATTCTTCTCACTAAGCAGATTTTTTTATAGTGTTTTACTTGGCAGGGGTCGGCAACCTGCGGCTTCTTGGCCACTCTGATGTGGCTCAGCTGCATAATCGCAGACCCCCCGATTGTTACGGGGGGATTCCGGATTTCGGTGCCTCTCCCGGACAACACCCGGTGTCAACATTCTCCGATTTTCACTCGGATTACAATATTGAGGGCGTGCCGTGATGGATTTACTTTTAATGGATTTACTTTTAATGTCCTCTACAACATGTCATCGCGCCCGCCGATACGCCATGCTATGCTATCTGCGTGCTGGCCGGAATCCCGTGCATCCATGACTCTTCCAGGCTATATTATGCACCCCCGCGCCCAACCCCGCCCACCTTAACCGACGCACGGAGGTGGGGGCGGGGGCGGGGTTTGGTGCTAGCGGGGGGTGTATAATATAGTCTGGAAGATGCACGGGAATTCTGGGTAATTGTTATGTTGCGTTTATAATGTGTTACTGTGAGGATGTTCTCCCGAAATGTGTTTGTCATTCTTGTTTGGTGTGGGTTCACAGTGTGGCGCATATTAGTAAGAGTGTTAAAGTTATTTATATCACAACCGTCAGTATAACCTGTATCACCCAGTATGCTTTGCAATCTCATACGTGTATCTGCGGAAGCCACATACTACATGATACTGGACTGGCAAGCTGTTTGTACATGTTGTAGAAGGCGTCAAAGGCAATGGCTTCATAGCACGCCCTAATTATTGTTATCTGGGTGACCACCAGCAGATATTCGCGAGAATGGTTTCGGCTCCCATTGTCTTCTTTATTCTGTGAAATGGGTCAAAATGGCTCTTTGAGTGGTAAAGGTTGCTGACCCCTGTTTGAAGGGTTTTGGTCCTAAATTATCTCAGTAAGATATTACAGCTTGTTACTTAGATGTTATGACCTATATTGAGTAAAACATGCTTGAAACTAGAATATCAACTGTTGCAAAGCTGTGTCATCAACACTCACAAGTATAAAACACATTTTTTAAAGTAATAATTTCTTACTTCAAGCATGAGCATTTACTTCATCTAAGAATATTTGTTAACATATTGAGCAAAAAGGTCTCTTTTTTTCTACCAAGAAAAGTGCACTCTTTATTAGTGACGAAATAGTTATTTTAAGGAATTTTTGGGTTCATTGAGGTTAGCTAATTTTATTTGTTTTGGAATGTCTTGAAAAGCCGAATTTTCTTGTTCTATTGGCAGATCATTTTGCTTGGTTCAAATAAAATACCCCTCATTTTTGTATTTTTTTTTTAATTGTTTTTGAACACTGACTTTTTGCAGTGCACGAAAACTGTCAAGTTTTAATGCCTGTTATAAGTTTTAACTGCTAAAGATTAATAAAGTATGTCTGATTCTAATTCTGATTCACAACAACGTTGCGTGACCATGAGGACACTCCAAAAACAAAGTTGTAATATGCACTTCTGGCCAATAATAAATCAAAGTTAAACGTTAAAGTACCTATGATTGTCACACACACCAGAGCTCAGAAAATCTGCAAAGACACCTCCCAACCCCACCAAGGACTGTTTTCACTGCTGGACTCTAGGAAGAGGTTCCGCAGCCTCTGTAGCAGAACCTCCAGGTTCTGTAACAGCTTCTTCCCTCAGGCTGTAAAACTCCTGAACCCATCATAATTAAATTATTCCCTCAAATCCCCCCAAAATGGATTAACTCGCTGGAATAAAAAAGCCGATATAACATACATCCATAAACATGGACACATGTGAAAAAGTGCAATGTATTTATCTGTACAGTAATTTATTTATTTATATCTGCACCTTATTGCTTTTTTTTTCTTATCCTGCACTACCAAGAGTTGATGCAACCAAATGTTGTTCTTATTTGTACTGTAAAGTTCAAATTAGAATGATAATAAAAAGGAAGTCTAAGTCTAGTCTAAGTCTAAGTCTAAACAAAGTCTGCTCGTCTGTGGTCAGGGACCCTCCTTGGCAAAAACTGACCAATCACAGATTTGCGATCTGAACCTAGGCTTTTTGAGGGGTGCATGTAAGCTGGGAGGCTACGCTGACATACCCAAGTTACGTGATTCCAGAGTGTACACCAGGCTTGAGTGTAAAAAACAGTGCTGAGAAGAAGAAGAAGTATATTAACTGAATTAAAGGGAAAAATCATCAAAAACATGACCAGGTGCGTTGCCAGTCTGGGAAAGGAGTGTAGCGCTGCATGTTAGTCCGCATCATACTGGAGCAGAATGAGTCGAAGGCCAACCAAAAAAGTTAAAATAGTATCTAAATTCCTCAAAACAAATATGAAAACGCTGCTGATAGTGTGTTTGACCGAGAAGCAGCTGGAAGGGGATACCATAGAAGTCCACTCTCCTAGGTAAATTCTGTACATTATTGTTACATTACTTCATAAAATTACTGTAGTTGTTAGTACTACTTTCCATTGTATTAGTATACATCCATCCATTTTCTACTGCTTGTCCCTCTTGGGAATATTTATGTTTTATTTTTATTTTTAAAAAGCATGTTTTATCTTAAAATGGTACAAAATCCAAAAGTAGTGAAGTTGGCACGTTGTGTAAAAGGTAAATAAAAACAGAATACATCCATCCATCCATTTTCTACCGCTTATTCCCTTTCGGGGTCGCGGGGGGCGCTGGCGCCTATCTCAGCTACAATCGGGCGGAAGGCAGGGTACACCCTGGACAAGTCGCCACCTCATCAAACAGAATACAATCATTAGCAAATCCTTTTCAACCTATATTCAATTGAATAGACTGCAAAGACAAGATATTTAAAGGCCTACTGAAATGAGATTTTCTTATTTAAATGGGGATAGCAGGTCCATTCTATGTGTCATACTTGATCATTTCGCGATATTGCCATATTTTTGCTGAAAGGATTTAGTAGAGAATATTGACGATAAAGTTTGCAACTTTTGGTCGCTAATAAAAAAGCCTTGCCTGTACTGGAAGTAGCAGACGATATGCACGTGACGTCACGGGTTGTGGAGCTCCTCACATCCTCACATTGTTTACAATCATGGCCACCAGCAGCGAGAGCGATTCGGACTGAGAAAGCAACAATTTCCTCATTAATTTGAGGGAGGATGAAAGATTTGTGGATGGGGAAAGTGAGAGTAAAGGACTAGAAAAAAATATTAATAATAATAATATTTGAAAAAAAGACAAGGGCAATGGGAGCGATTCAAATGTTATTAGACACATTTACTAGTGTAGCCGAGTGACCTGGGTTCGCCTATACAGTGTACTTATACAATAAAGTAATAAATGGGAGACATTAGAGCAGGTCCACCGCTTCTTTAATGTGAACTCCTTTACACCTCTCTCTCCACAACCACACACCCTACGTCACAGCCACACGGCAACTCTGAAAGGACAAAACTCCTCCTCCTCCTCCTCACACTGTCTGTTAACTTGGGACACCCTGAACTGTTTGTTACACTAAAATAATTCTGGAAAATCCCTTATCTGCTCTTTGTGTTACTAGTGTTTTAGTGAGATTATATGGTCGTACCTGAAAGTCGGAGGGGTGTGGCCACGGGTGTGGTGACTGCCAGTGTCTTTGTGGGAAGCCACGTTTCTCGACGAGGCAAGGCATCTGGGCTGAGATTTTTTTTTTTTCCCTCCTCCAGAATGTAAGGATCTGACTGTCAAGGGCAGCCGTTGGGAGGAGGCAAGAGAGTCCGCAGCTGCAGGAAGAACGACGCACACTCTTCGCTCATGTCTACAGTAAGAGCCGACTTATTGCCACCATTTTCTCACCGAAACCTGCCGGTTGACATGTGGTAGGGAACCATGTTTACTTGAGTGCTCTGTTCCATAGTAAAGCTTCACCGTCAGCTTTCGGGAATGTAAATAAGGAAACACCGGCTGTGTTTGTGTTGCTAAAGGCAGCCCCAATACACCGCGTCCCACCTACATCCTTCTTCTTTGACGTTTCCATTATTAATTGAACAAATTGCAAAAGATTCAGCAACACAGATGTCCAGAATACTGTGGAATTATGCGATTAAAGCAGACGACTTATAGCTAGGATCTGTACTGGATCAAAATGTCAATCAATCAATCAATCAATGTTTACTTATATAGCCCTAAATCACTAGTGTCTCAAAGGGCTGCACAAACCACCACGACATCCTCGGTAGGCCCACATAAGGGCAAGGAAAACTCACACCCAGTGGGACATCGGTGACAATAATGATCCAGTGGGACGTCTGTGACAATAATGATTATGAGAACCTTAGAGAGGAGGAAAGCAATGGATGTCGAGCGGGTCTAACATGATACTGTGAAAGTTCAATCCACAATGGATCCAACATAGTCGCGAGAGTCCAGTCCAAAGCGGGTCCAACTCAGCAGCGAGAGTCCCGTTCACAGCGGAGCCAGCAGGAAACCATCCCAAGCGGAGGCGGATCAGCAGCGCAGAGATGTCGAGGCGGATCAGCAGCGCAGAGATGTCCCCAGCCGATACACAGGCAAGCAGTACATGGCCACCGGATCGGACCGGACCCCCTCCACAGGGGAGAGTGGGACATAGAAGAAAAAGAAAAGAAACAGCGGATCAACTGGTCTAAAAAGGGAGTCTATTTAAAGGCTACAGTATACAAATGAGTTTTAAGGTGAGACTTAAATGCTTCTACTGAGGTGGCATCTCGAACTGTTACCGGGAGGGCATTCCAGAGTACTGGAGCCCGAACGGAAAACGCTCTATAGCCCGCAGACTTTTTTTGGGCTTTGGGAATCACTAACAAGCCGGAGTCCTTTGAACGCAGATTTCTTGCCGGGACATATGGTACAATACAATCGGCAAGATAGGATGGAGCTAGACCGTGTAGTATTTTATACGTAAGTAGTAAAACCTTAAAGTCACATCTTAAGTGCACAGGGAGCCAGTGCAGGTGAGCCAGTACAGGCGTAATGTGATCAAACTTTCTTGTTCTTGTCAAAAGTCTAGCAGCCGCATTTTGTGCCAACTGTAATCTTTTAATGCTAGACATGGGGAGACCCGAAAATAATACGTTACAGTAGTCGAGGCGAGACGTAACAAACGCATGGATAATGATCTCAGCGTCTTTAGTGGACAGAATGGAGCGAATTTTAGCGATATTACGGAGATGAAAGAAGGCCGTTTTAGTAACGCTTTTAATGTGTGCCTCAAAGGAGAGAGTTGGGTCAAAGATAATACCCAGATTCTTTACCGTGTCGCCTTGTTTAATTGTTTGGTTGTCAAATGTTAGAGTTGTATTATTAAATAGAGTTCGGTGTCTAGCAGGACCGATAATCAGCATTTCCGTTTTTTTGGCGTTGAGTTGCAAAAAGTTAGCGGACATCCATTGTTTAATTTCATTAAGACACGCCTCCAGCTGACTACAATCCGGCGTGTTGGTCAGCTTTAGGGGCATGTAGAGTTGGGTGTCATCAGCATAACAGTGAAAGCTAACACCGTATTTGCGTATGATGTCACCTAGCGGCAGCATGTAGATGCTGAAGAGTGCAGGGCCAAGGACCGAACCCTGGGGAACTCCACACGTTACCTTAACGTAGTCCGAGGTCACATTGTTATGGGAGACACACTGCATCCTATCAGTAAGATAAGAGTTAAACCAAGACAGGGCTAAGTCTGACATACCAATTCGTGTTTTGATACGTTCTAATAAAATATTATGATCGACGGTATCGAAAGCAGCGCTAAGATCGAGGAGCAGCAACATAGATGACGCATCAGAATCCATCGTTAGCAATAGATCATTAGTCATTTTTGCGAGGGCTGTCTCCGTCGAGTGATTTGCCCTGAAACCGGATTGAAAGGTTTCACATAGATTGTTAGACGCTAAGTGTTCATTTAACTGCTCCGCAACAATTTTTTCGAGGATTTTTGAAATAAAGGGAAGGTGAGACACCGGTCGGTAGTTTACCATGAGGTCAGGATCGAGGTTAGGTCTTTTAAGAAGAGGATGAATAACCGCTTTTTTGAATGCTAGGGGAACAGTGCCCGAGGAAAGTGATAAGTTTATAATATTTAGCACTGATGGACCTAATAATACAAAGAGCTCCTTGATCAGTTTCCCTGGAAGAGGGTCAAGTAAACATGTTGTTTGTTTTATTCCATTTACACGTTGTAACAATTCCTCTAATGTTATTTCCTCAAAACGAGAGAAACTATTTTGGAGGGCAGTATCCGCCGTATATACAATCGTGTCAGTGTTAATAGAATCCCGTTGTAGCTGGGACGCATTGTCTTTAATCTCCTTTCTAATGACTTCAATTTTCTTACTAAAGAATTGCATAAAGTCATCAGCTGAGTGGGTGGAGCTACTGGAAGGAGTCCCTTGTTGGGTTAGCGATGCTACCGTACTAAAAAAAAATTTAGGATCGTTTTTATTGCGGTGGATGAGATTTGAGTAATAATTAGCTTTAGCTAAGGTAAGCATGCGTTTATAAGTTATTAAACCATCACTAAATGCTTGATGGTGCACCTCAAGTTTAGTCGTGCGCCATTTGCGTTCCAGCTTTCTGCATAATAATTTCTGAGCTCTAGTTTCTTCTGTAAACCACGGGGTGCGCTTTTTTGGAGCCTTTTTTAACTTTAGCGGTGCTATGTTATCAATTGTTTCGCGCAGGGCGTCGTTAAAGTTGTTAGTGAGGTTATCAATAGAGCCCACATACTTTGGGAATGGTGCCATTACCGAGGGCAGTAGGTCAGCAAGAGCTGTCGTTGTGGCCGTATTAATGTTGCGGCTGCTATAGCAGTTATTATTATTATTAGTTTGACGAACATGCGTCTGAACCTCGAATTTTATAAGGTAATGATCGGACAATACTTTAGTAAACGGGAGTATCGTAACTTTGGAAGCGGTGATACCCTTGACAAGCACTAGGTCTATCGTATTACCGTTGCGATGCGTGGGTTCATTTATTATTTGTGTGAGACCACAGCTATCAATTATAGTCTGGAGCGCTACGCACGGTGGGTCCGATGGGGTATTCATATGGATATTAAAGTCCCCCATTATGATTATATTATCGGCGTGTGTCACTAGATCAGCAACGAACTCTGAGAATTCATTGATAAAGTCCGAACAGGGCCCTGGGGGGTGGTAGATAACAGCCAGGTGTAAAGGCAGCGGTGTGACAGACCTCATAGTAAGCACCTCAAACGATTTATATTTATTATTTATGTTAGGACTAAGGTTAAAGTTTTCGTTATATATTAGTGCGACCCCCCCACCCCTTTTAAGTGGACGGGCAATATGCGCATGTGTAAAGTTAGGAGGACATGCCTCATTTAGCGCAAAAAAGTCGTTTGGTTTAAGCCAGGTTTCACTGAGACCGATGACGTTAAGATTGTTGTCTCTGATGATATCATTAACTAACAACGTTTTGGGAGACAATGATCTTATGTTTAAAAAACCTATATTATAGGTAGTGGGCTGTTTTAGGGAATTTTTGATCAAATTATCCGTAGTAGCAATATTAATAATGTTGTGTTTATTATGCCCAGTGCATTCAGTATAATTACGACCATATCTAGGAATTGATACGACGGGAATGTTCCGATTGTCCGTTACAATCCTTGACGTCACGCGTCATCGCGCGAAATTTAAATTTGCAATTAAGTAAACTAAAAAGGCCATATTGGCATGTGTTGCAATGTTAATATTTCATCATTGATATATAAACCATCAGACTGCGTGGTCGGTAGTAGTGGGTTTCAGTAGGCCTTTAATGTTTGAACTGGAAATTTTTTGCAAATATTAGCTCATTTGGAATTTGATGCCTGCAATATGTTTCAAAAAAGCTGGCACAAGTTGCAAAAAAGACTGAGAAAGTTGAGGCATACTCATCAAAGGTGAGTGCCGTAATTGGGTGTAAAATCAGCTTCCATGAAATGCTCAGTCATTCACAAACAAAGATGGGGCTAGGGTCACCACTTTGTGAACAAATGCGTGTGCAAATTGTTGAACAGTTTAAGAACAACATTTTTTAACGAGCTATTGTAAGGAATTTAGGGATTTCACCATCTACGGTCTGTAATATCAAAAGGTTCAGAGAACCTGGAGAAATCACTGCACGTAAGCGGCAATGCCCGTGACCTTCAATCCCTTCGGCGGTACTGCATCAAAAGACGACATGAGTATGTAAAGGATATCACCACATGGATTCAGGAACCTTTCAGAAAACCACTGTCAGTAACTACAGTTTGTCGCTACATCTGTAAGTGCAAGTTAGTTTTCAAAGTGAAAACCATTCATCAACAACACCCAGAAACGCTGCCGGCTTCGCTGGGCCCGAGCTCATCTAAGATGCACTGATGCAAAGTGGGAAAGTGTTCTCTTGTCTGACGAGTCCACATTTCGAATTGTATAATCTGCCAGAAAAAACAAAAAAAACAGCATTGTTTTTCTCAGAGTCAAATTTCAGACAAAAACATCCCGGTTATGCAAAACACAAATGTTCACTGCAGAGGACACTTGTTCTCAGGAGATGAAGGTTATTAAAGTTAATATGTCCAATTAAATGTATGTCCTACAAAGTACTGAGCAGAGTTTTTTATTTCAGCACTATTATTTTTGGTTCCATGGTTATAATCATAAATTTCCTAGTTTGTCCCCACAGTTACTTTTAGATGCTCACTGAGCTGAAGTCCAACAAGATTTGCTGTTGTCATGCATGCACTGCACACATTGGCCGCTACGTTGCGCGTCTTTCGCCGTGTTCGATACATCGGTACTTATCTTGGACAAATACGCATGCACATGCATAATAAACCAAGTAGCTGCTGAGCGGCCTAATGCTTGTTCTTCGTCTAAATAGCCAAGATAAAGACGTGGAGGAAAGTGGTAAGAAGTAGCCTCCCCCCCTCCCCCCGTCCTCCCCATGGGGATCGGATGTTCTCAGCCGTTATAAGCAAGCAAAGCTGGCGGCCGGCAGACCGTCTGGCTCCAGAGCGATGCGGGCACACACACACACACACACACACACACACACACACACAAACACTCACACACACACTCACACACACACAATTCCAGACCTTCTGTCATGAGGTTTGCTTTTACTGAGGTCAGCTAACTGAGCCCAAAGGCCCTTGAACGAGAGCCGTGAGCTGTCTGCCGTCGCCACGCACTCATGACAACACACTAACTTCATTTCCTTCCTCAAGGCAACAGTGTCAGTTGTCTTGTTTGCGTTGTCTGTGTTTGCATTGTCACTCTGTCTTGCACAAAATGTGACCAGACAGCCAGGAGACCCATGTTTGGCCCTCTCAAAGTTCTCTGACAGGACCAATACTGCGTTGGCTAACAAGGTGAACTGTTTCCTATGACTGATCCCAATGCAGTTGTTTGCAAATATAAATTGAAAGTCTTTCAAACAATCAATCAAAGTTTATTTATATGGACTTAAATCATGAGTGTCTCAAAGGGCTGCACAAGCCACAACGACAGAATCAGAAATACTTGATTAATCCTTGAGGGGAAATTAAAATTTTCAGCACAATCTAATTCAAGATCAGACAAACATTACAGGGAGACAGAACAGGATGCACAGTGAGCATTCTCATTGTGAAGAGCAATAATGTTTATATCAGAAATAACAGTGCAATACTTTTTCCTAACATGGTCACTACTGCCTAGTTTATCTTGTTATATTCCTATTTTATTGTTAGGTTTTTATTGTCGTTGTTGCTTTTTAGTTTTATTCGTTTTGTAAAAATTTTCTATTTTGTTTCCATTTATACCCCCATTATTTACTTTTTAAATTATATCTCAATTCTGTACACTGCTGCTGGAAATAAACATTTTCTGAGGGAAATCTCCTGAAGGAATCAATAAAGTACTATCTATCTATCTATCTATCTATCTATCTATCTATCCATCTATCTATCTATCTATCTATCTATCTATCTATCTATCTATCTATCTATCTATCTATCTATCTATCTATCTATCTATCTATCTATCTATCTATCTATCTATCTATCTATCTATCTATCTATCTATCTATCTATCCTAAAGTTTTCGGTATTGAGAAGCTGCAATGTTATCATGTTCCTTATCAATCCACTGTATTTTCTGAACCGTAGGGCGCACAGGATTATAAGGCGCACTGCCGTTGAGTGGTACTATTAATGTCTTTTTTTCATACAAAAGGAGCACCGGATTTCAGGGCGCATTATGATTTTTTTCTATAAGGAAAACACATAACATGTAATGGTGGTTCTTTGGTCAAAATGTTGCATAAATTATGCTTTACAGATTGTTTTCTGACATTCGCTTCAGGATGTGGGCGGTCTTATTTACGTGACTCACCTTTGACAGCGTCTTCTCCCCGTCATCTATGTCGTAGTATGTCGTAGCGGTGTAGCGTGCAAGGATGGGAGTGGAAGAAGTGTCAAAAGATGGAGCTAACTTTTTAATGACAATCAGACTTAACTTCAATCAACAACAGAGCAGCATCTCCTCATCTGTGGCTCATTAGTGCAATAACAAAACCGGAAATGTCTCCAGTGAAATACCGTCTGACCGGAACTCTCTAATAACTAAAGTTTTGTGGATGAATAATGTAAACTAACTACAACGGTAGTTTTTAGCGCTACCATAGCGAGATATAAGTTAGAACTTTACACTGCTTTATATTAAAAATGGCAACAGCAGAGAGTGAATGTCCCTTAACAAGAAGATAGTGAAAAAGAAGAAGCTTATCGACTACGGTATAGGCGCGGACTATGGTGGCCGACTTGCGAAAATTTTCAGGACTTATGCAGATCTCATATACACAACAGCAGGTACCAGAAAGTAAAAAAAGTTGGTTATAGTTAAGATTGTGAAACAAAACAAATGATAATATGTCTACTATCGGGTGCTATTTTGCAGTCCTCATACACACACCATAGTAATACTTGTATCTCTGACTACGGCAGCCATAATGGGCCGACAATCCATCAAGCGGTGCGGCTTTAAAGTCATACTGAAACGTTTTGACAGATTTTTGATTGCAGTGTGTAATGTTCATTATTTTCGATGGAACATTTAAAGTTTTGAGGTTTAGTGGCGTCATATTGCAGTCTACACATATCTCTCATGTGTGACTGCCATCGACTGGTCACACATATCATTTCACCATGTACCAAATAAGATTGCTTCAAGGTTGGTAAGCACAACCAGTATTATTCCATACATTAGGCACATCGAGTTATAAGGCGCACTCTCGATTTTTGAGAAAAATTAAAAAAGATTTTAAGTGTGCCTTATTGTAACGTGTGGGTCTTATGGTGCTGGTGTGGAAACCAGACTTGGGGCTCGCGTTGGACTTGGACTTGATGCTAGACGTGGACTCGGACTTGATGCTAGCCGTGGACTCGGAATTGATGCTAGCCATGGACTCGGACTTGATGCTAGCCGTGGACTCAAACTTGATGCTAGCCATGGACTTGGACTTGGTGCTAGCCTTGGACTTGGACTTGATGCTAGCCTTGGACTTGAACTTAGTGCTAGCCGTAGTGCAGCTAGCCGTGGTGCAGCTAGCCGTGGTGCAGGTGGAGGGGGTCTAGCTGGGGTTACGGCTTGGCGGGCCAAAAGACTGGTGGTGGTGGCCGCGCTGGAGGTTGCGGATTGGTGGGTCGAAAGACTGGTGGTGGTGGCCTTGCAGGGGGTTGTGGCTTGGCTAGTCGAAAGACTGGTGGTGGTGGCCTAGCTGGGGGTTGTGGCTTGGCTAGTCGAAAGACTGGTGGTGGTGGTGGTGGTGGTGGCCTAGCTAGGGGTTGTGGCTTGGCTGGGCGCAGCTGTACTACCCCCATAGCACAGCTCCCAGCACTAGCCCCCCCCCTCAAGAAGCGGATACCAGACGCACTCCCTGTGGTCTGGGATTGTCCTTAAGGGTGGGTGGAGGGAGGTCAGGAAGGGGGTAGACTCCTCCCCTTTTGATTGTTCAGAATGTTTTCTCCCAACCCCCACCTGAGTTTGATTGGGAGGAAGAGAGGAAAAGTCCACTGACGTGGGCGGGGCTTGAGTCCTTATGGGCGGAGTCCAACAAACAGGGGATTGGGACTGACTAGACCTACACTTAATAAAAATGTCCTCATAGTGTTTGATAGTAGAATTAAAGTCGTTTGAAACTGTCTGAGAGACAGAATTAACAGAATTTAAAAAAATGTATTCCTCTTTGACGTCATCACCTGTGGACGGTGTGACGTCATCGGGGGGCGTCAACGGATTGACGTCATCCGCGCCGGTCTCCAGCTGACGGACAGCCCATTCAGTGAAATGTTCGGCGAAATGCGAGATGAGATTACCAAACATCGGCAGGGAGGAAGACTGGGCTGCTTCTTGATGGCTGTGTTCCGGAGGGAAGGATTGTGGGCTTGGAGCGTCTCTGTCGCGAGGCAAAGCCTTCCTGTGCGACTTCCGCCTTCGCTGACGCGTGCGAGCGGGTTGAGAGTGGACATCGCCGGGCCAGATGGAGTCGATAAGGACCAGAAACCCTCCAGGTCCCCACATTATGTCCTCGTCTGGCGAACAGTGGAGCGTCTCTGCCTCCATTGATCGGAATACCATCCACGTACCTTCGTCGACCTCTGAAATGCCCGCAGCGAGAGAACTTCTTCTTGCTGGCTGCGTACAGTAACGTGTGGGTCGCATGGTGATGCGGAGTCGTTCTCTCAAGGATGCAGTCGGGCTCGGACACAGCGTGATGGTAAGAGTAAATGATTTATTGAAGACTAAAACAGACTATGAAAAAATAATTGAATTGAATTATATTTATATAGCGCTTTTCTCTAGTGACTCAAAGCGCTTTACATAGTGAAACCCAATATCTAAGTTACATTTAAACCAGTGTGGGTGGCACTGGGAGCAGGTGGGTAAAGTGTCTTGCCCAAGGACACAACGGCAGTGACTAGGATGGCGGAAGCGGGAATCGAACCTGCAACCCTCAAGTTGCTGGCACGGCCACTCTACCAACCGAGCTATACCACCCCATGTTGAACTACACCACAAAACAGATGAAACTTGGAGGTCTACAACTGGTGGGTCAAGGACATTGGTATCAAGACGCTTTTGGGTAAATCATGCATCGTTAAAGTTGTATTTATATTTTAACTATGTGTTAACAGCCTTGTTTGTTGTTGTTGCAGCACGGGCCGTTTATGAGTAGCGTATTTTTCCCCATCTTTATTGAAAATATAACTATAGATGTAAACATTGTGCATGTGCTTAAAGATTCCTTTATGATTGTTGTCTACATTTTGCTCTCTTTTATTTAGACTGGCAGAGTTGGTGCTTTACCAAAGACTCGAAGCAAAATGCGTTTTTAAGAACTCTGAAAGAAGATAAAACACAAATAATATCAAGATAATACCTAAATATGAAGAAAGTTTAAAAATGAACAAAAGTGGTGACTGCGAACTGGTGTTGTCAAATCTTCTTGAGAAACTCTGCCAAGTGAAAGCAGGCTTTTGGCAGAGGGCCCTCCACATTTCATGAGGTGGGGTGAATACAACCTAGAGAATAAGACTGGAAAAATGGCCTTCAGCCCACAGTTGATGCAGGTGGAAAGAAGTACAACACTACATGAACACACTATCACACGTGCACTTAAATTAACATTTTAAATGTCTGCTTCCTTACTGACATATCTGCTATTCTTAGGTTAGCTAAAACATGGGAACTCACAGGATTAGTGTGGGGAAATCAAAGTTCACAGGTGACAGGAAGTGGCCTGGAGTGGCTTGTGGAAGGAGCAGAGTCTCTCTTACACCGCCAACGCCAGGATAAAGTGGCTGATGGAAGATGGCAAATCATTTTGGAAAGGTGAGGAAGAAGTGACGGCGTCTGACCTTATAGGTAGGGGTACTGCGTCAGGCGTCTGGGGCTCAGCTGGTAGGCGCCGCAGGCCTCGGCGCGCGGAGTCACGCTCACGTACGGAGAGGCGGCGGCGAACTGCTGCTGGTAGACCGCTGGCAGGCCGTGCAGCAGACTGCTGACCGAGTCCTTGCGAAAAAGAAAACTTGCTCATAGCACAAAAGACAAAACAAAAGAGCTAGCATGGGAGCTAGAGGAATAACAAGGCCTAGCGCGGAATCTAGCAAGTCTAGAACTGGGGAACAAAAGTCGTTACTCGTTGTGTGAAACACAAACTATGCAGCCAGACCGAATGAACGAAGGAGTCAGGCTTAAATCAAGACCGTAACTACAAAACAGGTGTACGTCCGGAACAAGTGGCAGGTGAAACTAATATGTAACTATGGTGACAAAACAAACAAGGAAGTGCAACCAGGAACTAAGGAAGTCAAACACTAACAGAACATAATACAAAAAGACTCAAGAACCTAAACATAATATGAACCGGGCAGCGGATCATAACACTTATAGTTCGAAAAATATGGTCTTGATTTTCAATGGAACACTTTGAGTTTTGATTGTAGCTGAGAAAGGCTCCAGCGCCCCCTGCAACCCCAAAGGGAATAAGCGGTAGAAAATGGATGGATGTTTAGTGGCGTCATATTTCAGTCTACACGTGTGTATATACTGGTCACACTTATCATTTCACCATGTATTAAATAAAATTGCTTTGAGGTCGGTAAGCACAACCAGAATTAGTTCGTACATTAAGCAGGTTATAAGGCACACTGTCGATTTTTGAGACAAAAAAAAGGCTTTTAAGTGTGCCTTATTTTCTGAAAAATACGGGACTAACTCATCACAGAAAATGGTACTCATTCACACTCTGTGTTAGAGGTGGGAATCTTCAGACACCTCACAATTTGATCCCATTTATGATTTTCTGGGCGGCAATTCAATTCAGAATCGATTCAACCGATTCTTGCCATATATTATTTGGTATAGTAATTGTCATAAAACATTTTCAAAACAGGTTTCAGATTCCAAAACCTCCTTCCTTTTGGTTGTTGCTTTGTGACGTATACGAGCAGGGAGAAATCATGGAGATGGCCTACAAATAATTTTTTTAAATGATGAATTGATTTTGAAACAGGTTAAATAAGAATCGGGATTTAGATGTAAGTCTATTTTTTGGGTCCCGTACTTTGTTTGATAAAAAATTCTTCTTTTTACAATTTTGCAAAGATTTGCATGATGTTTTCCAGCTAATGTGGTTACTTACCTGCAGTAAGAAGAGCCCACATGCAACAAGCAGAATGGTCCGGACGTCTCTCTTCACTTGAGGCGGTGCCAACTTGCCTGCACTTTAAAAGACTGGAGTAACTTTTTAAGTGTGAGTTATCCCTGCCGTGGCTGTTTTTAATTTCACAGTTAACCTTCTTCCTTGTGGGCCAAATGTTTTAAAATGTGCAACCAGCCCCTCCGCATTCTTACATGGACTCGCCTGTATCACTCAAGTTGAAACCAACCCTCACTGTACTGACTCTTGTATTTGTCTTTCTAAGTCTTGGACCAAAAAGCACTCAAACTTGGAAAATGATTGTCTTGCAGTCAGGGCCGTAACTCGGATTTGACAAATACTGAGGTCAAAAATGTCCAAGAGGAACTTTGAAAGGCTGAAATCATGAGTATCCCAGCACCATATAAATGACAAACCCTAAAACCAGTGAAATTGGCACGTTGTGTAAATCTTAAATAAAAACAAAATAAAAAGATTTGCAAATCCTTTTTAACCTATATTCAATTGAATAGACTGCAAAGACAAGATATTCAATGTTCAAACTTGAAAACTTTGTTATTTTTTTTCAAATATTAGCTGGTTTGCAATAGGATGCCTGCAACATGTTTCAAAAAAAGCTGGCACAAGTGGCAAAAAGACAGAGAAAGTTGAGGAATGCTTATTGATTATTTTCTGCTGCAGCCTTCTTACGCCGTCGCAGCTGTTGTGGTAGTTCTTAAATCTACCGTCTTCCCCCTGCTCCGCCGTTGAGGTCTTCACCGTATACCTGGCTAGGGGGCAGTCAGGTACTAGGCTTTTGCCAAGGGCCACCTGGGGTAACAGTAGTAAAGGGGTTAACCCCCTAATGCTCCAAGACCCCATTAGAGGAGCCTCCACTACTGGATGCACTTCAACGTCATGCCCAAAAAAGTTGTGTGGATTAGCTAATAAAAGTAGACATTTAAATCCAGAAAACAAGAAAAATATAAAATAGTAAACAACCTGTATTTATATTGCATTTAACTATACTTGAAACAATACCCAAAGCACTTTACATTGTACAGTACATTCATCCATTCACACACAAATGTATTAAAGTGTGCGCACTCACAAATCCAAGCAAAATTTCTTTGTTACATCACAATCAACCTGGAAATGTTGAAAAGCTGCTGCCTGACCAGGGTTTAGAAAATTTGCAGAAACTCCTCCCACCCCCACTAAAGACTGTTTTCAGTGCTGAACTCTAGAAAGAGGTTCCGCAGCCTCCGTAGCAGAACCTCCAGGTTCTGTAAGAGCTTCTTCCCTCAGGCCGCAAGACGCTTGAACGCATCATAATAATCACCTCAATTCCCCCCAAAAAATGAATTAACTCGCTGGAATATAAAGACAAACTAACATACATCCATAAACATGGATGCATATGCAAAAGTGCAATATCTTTATCTGTACAGTAATCTATTTATTTATATCTGCACCTTATTGATTTTTTTATCCTGCACTACCATGAGCTAATGCAACGAAATGTTGTTCTTATCTGTACTGTAAAGTTCAAAATTGAATGTCAATAAAAAGGAAGTCTAAGTCTAAGTCTAAGTCTAAGAAATGACCGCAGGCGTTTGCATGGCTGGGCACACCTGGACCACTCCCCCTTAAAAATACGCAAATCATAAAATGAATGCCTTCCGCCCGATTGTAGCTGAGATAGGCGCCAGCGCCCCCCGCGACCCCAAAAAAGGGAATAAGCGGTAGAAAATGGATGGATGGAGAAAATGGATGCATGGATGAAAGTAGCCATTCGCCTGAAATCTGCACACACTGCCAAATTACACTTCAGTAGGAAATGATTCTTTCTGGTGTTTCCAGCGGACGACAGAGGGTGAGCCAAGCTGCGTGGTTGGAGATGCTTAAGAAGGGAGAAGTATATTTACAGCTAGAATTCACCAAGTCAAGTATTTCATATATATATATATATATATATATATATAGAGAGAGAGAGAGATATATATATATATAGTTTATAAGAAATATTTGATTTTCAATGAGTTCTAAATATATTTATGTATATATAAATACAAGAAATACATGAATTTCAGTGTTCATTTATTTACACATATACATACACATAACACTCATCTACTCATTGTTGAGTTAAGGGTTGAATTCGCCATCCTTGTTCTATTCTCTGTCACTATTTTTCTAACCATGCTGAACACCCTCTCTGATGATGCATTGCTGTGTGGCATGCACAAAAGTGCTTTCATCAAATGCACTTGAGTCTGGAATCTTCCATCTCTCCCTAGCATGGCCCAAAACCGGTCAATCTTTGCTTCCTGGGGAAGATCTTCACTGCCAAGCACTTGGTAGTCCACTACTTCTTCCCAGAGGCTATCCAGGTCCAATCGCAGCTGCGGCTTGGAACTTACAAGCCTATTTCTTCATCTTAGTCGTCGCCGGCGTCGCCATGGCTGTATCTTCCTCGTTCTTCTGCTTCGTCTCCTTGTTGTGTGCGCAGTTGTGCACTGCACTCTCTAAAAGCCGTAGATGTCATTGTCACATATGCATGAACAGTAGATGTCAGTATTGTCCTGTTTAAGAGTGTCACAACATTGCTGTTTACGGCAGATGCACTGCTTTACGGTAGACTAAAACGTGACTGTTGTTGTTGTGTGTTGTTACCGCGCTGGGAGGACATTAATGAAACTGTCTAACAATAAACCCACATAAGAAACCAAGAACTCGCCCTCGATCATTCTACAGTCATAATGTGATTGGGCAGGCATGCTTTTTATATTGTGGGAAAGCGGACGTGAAAGCGGACGTGAAAACGGGCTGTCCTCACTCAGGTCTGCATGAAGGTGGAAGGAGCGTGGCCTCCAACTCCGACTGAAAATCGGGAGATATATTTGCCCAGGGAGGTTTTCGGGAGAGGCGCTGAATTTCGGGAGTCTCCTGGAAAATTCGGGAGGGTTGGCAACTTTGCCTATAGCGCCACACATTTTCAAAGGGAGACAGGTCTGGACTACACTCAGGCCAGTCTAGTACCCGCACTCGTTTACTATGAAGCCACACTGTTGTAAAACGTGGCTTGGCATTGTCTTGCTGAAATAAGCACGGGCATCCATGATAACGTTGCTTGGATGGCAACATACATGTATGTCGGTCCAAAACCTGTATGCACCTTTCAGCATTAATGGTGCCTTCATAGATGTGTAAGTTACCCATGCATTGGGCACTAATACACCTCCATACCATCACAGATGCTGGCTTTTTAACTTTGCATGTACAACAATCCGGATGATTCTTTTCCTCTTCGGTCTGGAGGACACAACGTCCATGGTTTCCAAAAACAATTTGAAATGTGGATTCGTCAGACCACAGAACACTTTTCCACTTTGCATTGGTCCATCTTAGATGAGCTTGGGCCCAGCGAAGCCGGCTGTGTTTCTGGGTGTTGTTGATAAATGGCTTTGGCTTTGCATAATAGAGTTTTAACTTGCACTTATAGATGTAGCGACCAACTGTAGTTACTGACAGTGGTTTTCTAAAGTGTTCCTGAGCCCATGTGGTTATATTCTTTACACACTGATGTCGCTTTCTGATGCAGTACCACCTGAGGGTTCGAAGGTCCGTAATATTGTTTACGTGCAGTGATTTCTCCAGATTCTCTGAACCTTTTGATGATAGTACAGACAGTAGATGGTGAAATCCCTAAATTCCTTGCAATAGCTTGTTGACAAATGTAGTTCTTAAACAGTTTGCTCACGCATTTGTTCACAAAGTGATAACCCTCGCCCCAACCTTGTTTCTGAATGACTGAGCATTTCATGGAAGCTGCTTTTATACCCAATCATAGCACCCACCTGTTACCAGTTAGCCTGTTCACTTGTGGGATGTTCCAAATAAGTGTTTGATGAGCATTCCTCAACTTTTTCAGTCTTTTTTTGCCACTTATGCCAGCTTTTTTCAAACACGCTGCAGGCATCAAATTCTAAATGAGCTAATATTTTCAAAAAATAACAATGTTTTTGAGTTCGAACATCAAGTATCTTGTCTTTACAGTCTACTCAATTGAATATAGGTTGAAAAGGATTTGCTAAACATTGTGTACTGTTTTCATTTACCATTTACACAACGTGCCAACTTCACTGGTCTTGGGTTTTGTACAAATAAAATAAGCAAAGCAGTGGAGCATGCAGTTTACAGGAAAGCACAGCTATGTGCCCTTAAAGTGTTTCCTTTTATCCTTCTCTTTGGGCTGCTCAAGTTCAACCTTCCTTGCTTAAACTCCTTCTCTCACCCACCCCAGTTTTTTTCCCTATAAAATCCAAACTACCCAGTCTCTCTCTCTCTCTCTCTCTCTCTCTCTCTTTCTCGCTCTCTCTCTCTGAATGAGCTGCCCTCAGATTACTGGGGCTTGTGGAGGTCTATCAGAAACATGTGTGCAGGGTTAAGGGCGGCTGATGGGAAGTCCTGCGTCAGGCGGCTCAGCCTCATTTCTCCTAAACAGCAAAGCGAAAACTCCAAGCCAGTTCAAAGGCACAAACTTGCTTTTTACGGGATATGATTTTATAGTGAAGGGATCAACAGGGGAAATGTAAATGAATCCAAAAACCTTAAGTGTGTCTTCTGTTTCAGCTGGGGGTCAGCAAACCGCAGCTCTCGAGCCGCATGCGGCTCTTTAGCGCCGCCCTAGTGGCTCCCTGGAGAATTTTAAAAAAAGGGTTTGAAAATGTTAAAAGATAGGGGGAACATATTTTTTTTGTTTTAGTATGTTTTTTGTTTGAGGACAAACATGAAACAAGCCTTCCCAATTGTTAGAAAGCCCACTGTCTAATTTGTTTGTGTGTATGCTTCACTGATGATTGTATTTGGTGAACATCGTTTTGTCCTACTAATTTCAGCAGTTCTTGACTGTGACGCAACAGTTGGTTTACATGTAAAATCTTCCACTCTTTCTTTGTCTCATTTTGTCCACCAGAAGTTTTATGCTGTGGGTGAATACACAAAAGCGCTCTTCGTTGATGTTATTGACTTGTGTGGAGTGTTAATCAGGCATATTTGGTAAGTGCATTACTGCAAGCTAATCAATGCTAACATGCTATTTAGGCTAGCTGTATGTACATATTGCACCACTATGCCTCATTTGTAGGCATATTTGAGATCATTTTATATCCTTTACTTGCATCGTCTTTGTATATAATTTGGTTTTGCATGTCTTATGACACATTATCTGTACGTAATATTGGCTTCATTTCGGATAGTTGTTTATGTGCGATGTTGTACCAGACCACAGCAAACATTACCTACCTTGACAAAGATTGTAATAAATCTATTAAAATAAGACAGCCTGTCATTTCCTTTAACTTTGACACGCACATCTATACTTTGGCCAATGAAAGCCAGTAATTTCCAGGAGTTGTCTCCTCTTCTAAGTGGCCTCTCATTTACTAATGGTTTCTAATGTTGTAAAAATGTATAGAATACCGCATTACCTTGAATTGCCGCAGAGCATATAGTATGCGCCTGCCTTGGATTACTGCCGGGTCAAACTCGCTTCCCAAAATAATTAGCGCATGCTTAGTATTACCGCCTGGTCAAACTCGTGACATCACGAGTGACACTTCCCCTGTCATCATTTTCAAAATGGAGGAGGCTGATTTCAATACCGGTAATTTGAAATCGCATAAAGGGAAGAAGATTAAGAGCTATTCAGTAGGATTTAAGGTCCAAGCTTACATCACACTCAAATGTTTACTGCATGCCTTTGGTAAGTGCCAGAGTGAGAAGAGGTTTTAAAATAATTAGCGCATGCTTACTTTTACCACATGCCTTTCGTAAGCACAGGAGTGAGAAGAGGTTTTAAATTAATTAGCGCACCGGCGGCAATTCAAGGAAATACGTTAAATATTCAATTTCAACATGTGTCAACAAAGATTAGCTTCAGCCTGCGACACTTAGTCATTTTGATAGTAGGCTATTATAGTTAATATAGATACTTACATCTTGTGTTGTCTTCACTATAGGGACGGCGTGGCGCAGTGGGAGAGTGGCCGTGCGCAACCTGAGGGTCCCTGGTTCAAATCCCACCTAGTACCAACCTCGTCACATCCGTTGTGTCCTGAGCAAGACACTTCACCCTTGCTCCTGATGGGTGCTGGTTGGCGCCTTGCATGGCAGCTCCCTCCATCAGTGTGTGAATGTGTGTGTGAATGTGTGTGTGAATGGGTAAATGTGGAAGTAATGTCAAAGCGCTTTGAGTACCTTGAAGGTAGAAAAGCGCTATACAAGTACAACCCATTTATCATTTATTTATACCACTTATATAAGGCTTTTAATGTCATTTTGATAGTAGGCTAATATAGCTAATATAGACACTCACACTTATGCGAGCGCATAGCTCGGTTGGTAGAGCGGCCGTGCCATCCTAGTCACTGCCGTTGTGTCCTTGGGCAAGACACTTTACCCACCTGCTCTCAGTGCTACCCACACTGGTTTAAATGTAACTTAGATATTGGGTTTCACTATGTAAAGCGCTTTGAGCCACTAGAGAAAAGCGCTAGATAAATATAATTCACTTCACTTTACATCATGTGTTGTCTTCATTATAAGACTTATATACGGCTTTTCATTTCTTGCGGCTCCAGACGGATTAGTTTTTTCTATTTTTGGTCCAGTATGGCCCTTTCAATATTTTGGGTTGCGGACCCCTGGTTCAGGCTAAAACTGAATGGTGCCACTTATATGTACTGTACTCTTAGTCTTACTGAGTTACACAAAAAAAAAATTCAAAATTAATGTTTGAGTGTGTGAAACAATAACATGTGTCATCATAGTACACATACTGTCTTGTCAGGGCACTTTTTAAATGCACAGTAGTAAGGAGTATTCAAAGAAATGTTACACTGCCGCTTAGTGGAGTGTAGGTGTATCGTTTACAGAACACCCCACTTCTATTTATCCTCTTTGTAACTTTTAATTGCAATCAATATATCAGATTTTATTTGAAATTAATTAACAAAATATACAGTTCCTGAAGAATCCTTTTTTTTAGCTAATATAATCTTGTATACTCTTTTTAAGTAATGTTTTTGAAGCAGTCCTGATGGAGGAATGCTTCTGAGGCAAGAAAATGTCCCTCCAGTTTCTCCTTCAAGCCTGAGAGCATGCTGGGAAGCCCAGTGGAAAAATCCCCAGCATTTAACTAAAGCCGCGTCATCAAGGCAACACTAATGAGCCAGAAGTTTTAAGAGGGGGAGGAGGAAAGAGCAAATGGTTTGCATATGGATTTAAAAACGTGCAGGCATCACAGCTACTCAGTTATGGTATTATTTGAGATTTTTTTTTCCCCCACTCGCTTTTCAGGAATGTTTGCCAGACAATACATTTTAAAAGCTTTACTACAAGCACTACTACAGTAGTATGAGGCTATATTGTATTGTCTCGCTTTGTGGCCCTAAATTGTGCTGATCGTGCAGGCGTCGACCACAGTCTGGTGCCAATGCATAATGGATACATGATGCAACACGCCTGATTGCTTTGCTTTCATTTGGAGCGACATTAAATCATCTGCTAAGCCACATTAAACTCCATTTCCTTTACATGCTTATGATATGTGAAGACGACCCTAAACCCTCTTAAAGAGGGATGTTCGGGCGATAAACATAAGTGGATTCAGCTACATCATCAAAGACAGAATACATGCAAAAAAAAGGGTTGTCTCGCACAAGATAATTTTTTTACAAAGTAAGGCATGGCGATTAGAGGATTGCATTGATCAGCCCTGGGAAAATTAAAGCCTGGGGGCCACATGCGGGCCGTTATGCTTTTCAATCTGGCCCGCCGGACATTCCCAAATAATTGTTTTAGTTGTTTATGATGGAAACTGTAGCTCCCATTATAATGGGCAGTGATGTTTTCAAAAGTCTTGTACTATACAAATTATTTAAATGATTGGAATCCGCGTTTTTGCATGATATACTCAGAGGTGGGTAGTAACGCGCTACATTTACTCCGTTACATTTACTTGAGTAACTTTTGGGATAAATTGTACTTCTACAAGTAGTTTTTATGCAACATACTTTTACTTGAGTATATTTATAGAGAAGAAACGCTACTTTTCCTCCGTTCCATTTATCTACATTCAGCTCGCTACTCGCTACTTTTTTTTATCGATCTATTAATGTTTGTTTTGGTTAATGACAGAGCTTCAAAGTAGGAACTACGCATGCCTGCGTTTCACCAATCACATGCAGTCACCGGTGACGTTGGACCAATCAAACAGCCAGGCGGTCACATGACCCGACTTAGACAAGTTGAAAAACTTATTGGGGTGTCACCATTTAGTGGTCAATTGTACGGAAAATGTACTGTACTGTGCAATCTAATAATAAAAGTTTCAATCAATCAATCAAACGTGTAAAGGAAAAAAGAAATTTTTTATTTCATCTGTACTTCCCGTCAAAAGCCTAAAGACTGATCGCACAGTTCCTGTCTTCACAATAAAAGCGCCGCTCCATCGCGCCTGCACTAACAAAATAAGAGTCTCCGAAAGCCAGCGCAAACAAGCTAGCAAGCTATGGAATTTGCCACCAATGTATTTCTTTTAAAGTGTATAAAAGGAATATGGAAGCTGGACAGATAAGATTCCAAAAACCAACGACTTTCATGTGGTATTAGACAGAAAAAGGAACTTGTTTTCTCCTCCATTTGAAAACGTGGACGTCTGATTCCAATCAATGCAAGTCATCAGAATCAGGTAATACACCAACTTATATTCTTGTCTTCATGAAAGATAGGAATCTATATGTTAAACATGCATGTATATTCATTAAAACACCTTCAACATGTGAACAAAAACGGCAAAATAAATAAATATAAATTATATACTGTATATATAAATGTATATACATATATATATATATATATATATATATATATATATATATATGAATATATATATATATATATATATATATATATATATATATATATATATATATATATATATATATATATATATATATATATATATATGTCTTGATTGGATTATCCAGAGAATAGTGCTCGATACCGTGGTAGAGCGCAATATGTAGGTGTGGGAAAAATCACAAGACTACTTCATCTCTACAGAACTGTTTCATGAGGGGTTCCCTCAATCATCAGGAGATTTTAATGGAAGCATTCACATACAATGGTTTATATAGGGCACAGAGTGGGTGGGTACAGGCAGGCGTAGGGTGTGGTGATTGGCTCACGTGTTACCTAGGACGTGTTTCCGTCTGTGGCGGCATGTTGAAATGATTTCACTGCGCTTGTTGAGGGATGATAGATCTGGATGATATATAATAAACAGTTTCTCTTTTAAGCATAGGTTGCACCTTTTATTACCACTGTTGTAAGGTGTGCTGGATGCAAGAATTTGCCATGTTATTGAATATTCAAAATTATTGTCTTTGAGGTTCCAAATGTGTTTGCTGAGTTCTGTAGAATTCCGCAAAGTCTGGTTTCTAAAGGAGGCGTTGTGATTATTCCATCTTGTTTTGAACGCTCCTTCGGTTAATCCTACGTACGTGTCGGATGTGTTAATGTCCTTGCGTATTACCTTTGCTTGGTAAACGACTGATGTCTGTAAGCACCCTCCGTTGAGAGGGCAATCAGGTTTCTTGCGACAGTTACATTCCTTATTGGTTTCAGAATCGTTTAGTCTGGGGGTAGGCAGTCCTTTTGCAATTGCTTTGTTGTGGTTTGAAATGATTTGTTGTATGTTATTCATACCGCTGTAGCTCAATTTAATGTTGTTCTTGTTGAATATTTTTCTTAGGGTGTTGCCTTTGGGGAAGTGTTTGTCGATCAGAGTGAGGAACTTGCGGCTGATGTTGGTTGAGACGTTTTGGCTGAATGGCGGATTGTACCAGATGATGTTGTTTCGTTTTCTTCTCTTTTTTGGTTGGTTTCCTGGAGTGGGTTCATAGGTGAGGGTGAAGTTGTATCCGCTTTCATCAAGTGCTTTCTGGTACGGGGGGGTTGCTTGGTCGAATTCAGCTTTGCTAGATGACAGCATTGATAGCCTTTTATTAATTCCGGTAGGTATTCTTTTTGTGGTGGTGGGTGGGTGGTTGCTGTCATGGTGCACGTATTGGAGTGTTGTGTTGGGTTTCGTGAATGGTTGGTAGCTGTTATTTCTCAGGTTGAAAGTGACGTCGAGGAAGTTGACGGTTTGCTTGTTGGCTTCAATCATGATCCGTAGGCCGTTTTCTTTGAAGATTTGGCATATGCGCTTCTTGGTGTTCTCGCTGCTCCTTGGCGAGGCGCGGCACACTGCCAGTCCGTCATCACGGTAAATACCAAGGTTCAGGTTGAGGCTAGCAAGCTGGGAGAGGAGGAAACTCCCAACGAGTTCGCACGTTTCTGCTCCGTCAAAACTCCCCATAGTAACGTCAAATGTTGAATTGTTCTTTTTTTGCCATGGTGTACTGTTGTGGATGAGTATGGAGTTCTTTGCGTGGATGATGATGTTTCTTTCGTTGCCTGTGATTGAGTCGTAGTCCGAGGCGAAGTTTAGTGCTTGGGTCAGTAGGTCTTGCGGGATGGAAGGGTAAAATTCTTCGATGTCGAAGGAGATAAAGTTGTGTTGTTGTTTGTCTTGGATGTTGTTAAACCATTTGATTACTGCTGCTGTATTTCTCCATTGGTTGAGTGGTGTTTTGTCCTTGATTTTTGTGTTGATTCTGTCCAGGATTATTTTGCTGATTTTTCCTATTTCGGATTTAGTTGGGATATATATATATCCATCCATCCATCCATCCATCTTCTTCCGCTTATCCGAGGTCGGGTCGCGGGGGCAACAGCCTAAGCAGGGAAACCCAGACTTCCCTCTCCCCAGCCACTTCGTCTAGCTCTTGCCGGGGGATCCCGAGGCGTTCCCAGGCCAGCCGGGAGACATAGTCTTCCCAACGTGTCCTGGGTCTTCCCCGTGGCCTCCTACCGGTTGGACGTGCCCTAAACACCTCCCTAGGGAGGCGTTCGGGTGGCATCCTGACCAGATGCCCGAACCACCTCATCTGGCTTCTCTCGATGTGAAGGAGCAGCGGCTTTACTTTGAGTTCCTCCCGGATGGCAGAGCTTCTCACCCTATCTCTAAGGGAGAGCCCCGCCACACGGCGGAGGAAACTCATTTCGGCCGCTTGTACCCGTGATCTTATCCTTTCGGTCATGACCCAAAGCTCATGACCATAGGTGAGGATGGTAACATAGATCGACCGGTAAATTGAGAGCTTTGCCTTCCGGCTCAGCTCCTTCTTCACCACAACGGATCGGTACAACGTCCGCATTACTGAAGACGACGCACCGATCCGCCTGTCGATCTCACGATCTATATATATATATATATATATATATATATATATATATATATATATATATATATATATATATATATATATATATATATATGTATATATATATATATATATATATATATATATATATATATATATATATACAAGGCCCCCAGACACATTTTTTCTCAAAATGTGGCCCCCTGAGTATAATTAATTGCCCAGGCCTGGTTGGCTTCCAAATTGCTATAAATTTCATGGAATGTTTCCTTTAAGAAGTAGTGTAATGTGAACACAATTTCTTTTAGGGTCAGACATTGACCAACAGGAAACCTTTATTAACTGTACAGGTTTTTTTTTTCTTGTTTTGTTTTCTTGAGGTTATTTTTAACACTGTGATAAGTTGATATGGGAATTCAGATGATTATGTATTTCCATTTCTGGTTCTATGGTTATCATTACACTTTTTGTCTTTACGTTCGAATCCAGGACACATTGTAGGCACATACAAATTCAATTTTACGCACACATTTTGGCCGATCCCTGCAATCCATGTCCCCATTTAAACACACAAATCATATTTAAATGAGTAATGCACCTGACTTTTTTGACGCTGTACAGTCAGAAAACACAAATATATGCGCAAGACCGCAAGAAATAACAATTTCACTGACACTGACTTGGAGGTACTTCTTGCTGGAAGGTAAAAATGTACACTATTCCACTATTGTACCAATGTACCCACTATGAAGCCACCCATCGTGCACAATGCTAGCTTGTAGTCTGTTCCTAACCATGTTGTTACTTACAATGTAAGAATCATACATAGAACCAGGCATCAGGTTGGTTAATTGCATGTGCGCATCACATATGATCTTTTCATTGATCGAACAAAAATGTTTCCTGTCAACATTAACATTTCCATCATATGATGGGGCTGTTATAGAATTGTGTGTGCAGTCGATAGCTCCGATTACATTAGAAAAAATGTCTGTTGCTTCAAATTGCAATGTAATGCTGGCCTGTTCAGTTGCCTGGTAGGAATTTAAAATACATGGCTAACATGGCAATCATTTAATGTTGTTGTTTTTTTTGCAACAATTTGCCGAAGCTGTTATATCCATTCACTAATTGCACACAAGGTGTTACTTATCTGTGTTCTGGTCCCTCCTGCTGGCCTATACTCTCTCCCTGTGCTTTTTCTGTTTTTCAGTTGCCATGGTTCCCAGGGGAAGGCGGGAGTGACGAGCACACCTGTTTTCAATCAACCTCTGCCTATTTAGTCTGATCTCATGCACCTGTTGGTGCGGGTCATCCCACCTTGTTCGTACATGTTACACTACGCCAACTCAGCTTGCTTCCAGTCCACCAACTATAGTCTTGTGTTTTTTCCGGTGTGTAAGTTTTTGTATGTGAGTGCTGAATTCTCCGCTTTTCCCCTGTGGTCTACTTTTGTCACTTGTTTTAATGCTTACTTTTAGTTGTCACTGTCTGTCTCCCTCCAAGCCTAGCGTTGTTAGAAAGCTTGTATGATGCTGGCTCTTCTTGCACAGATCATCTCTTTTTGTTGTTTGTTCTTTTGTTTTGTTTTGTTTTGTCTTTTTTGTAAAATTGTAATTACTGTTTTTGTATATTTGCTTCTGGTATTCTTTTTTTGACTCTCCTTTAGATTAAAAGTGTAACACACGCTGGTGTGTTAATTGTTCATATGTCTCTGGTGTGCACATCAATCATTCTGGCGAGTCATTTCTTTAACAGTTACAAACCCAGTTTCCATATGAGTTGGGAAATTGTGTTAGATGTAAATATAAACGGAATACAATGATTTGCAAATCCTTTTCAACCCATATTCAGTTGAATGCACTAAAAAGACAAGGTATTTGATGTTCAAACTCATAAACTTATTTTTTTTTTGCAAATAATAATTAACTTAGAATTTCATGGCTGCAACACGTGTTCACCACTGTGTTACATTACCTTTTCTTTTAACAACACTCAATAAACGTTTGGGAACTGAGAAAACTAATTGTTGAAACTTTGAATGTGGAATTATTTCCCATTTTTGTTTTATATAGAGCTTCAGTTGTTTAACAGTCCGGGGTCTCCGCTGTCGTATTTTACCCTTCATAATGTGCCACACATTTTCGATGGGAGACAGGTCTGGACTGCAGGTGGGCCAGGAAAGTACCCGCACTCTTTTACTACGAAACCACGCTGTTGTAACACGTGGCTTGGCATTGTCTTGCTGAAATAAGCAGGGGTGTCCAAGATAACGTTGTTTGGATGACAACATAAGTTGCTCCAAAACCTGTATGGACCATTCAGTATTAACGGTGCCTTCACAGATGTGTAAGTTACCCAAGCCTTGGGCACTAATACACCCCCATTCCATCACAGATGCTGCCTTTTGAACTTTGCGCCTTTAACAATCCGGATGGTTATTTTCCTCTTTGTTCCGGAGGACACCACGTCCACAGTTTCCAAATATAATTTGAAATGTGGACTTGTCAGACGACAGAACACTTTTCCACTTTGCATCAGTCCATCTTAGATGAGCTCGGACCCAGCGAAGCCAGCGGCGTTCCTGGGTGTTGTTGATAAATGGGTTTTGCTTTGCATAGTATAGTTTTAACTTGCACTTACAGATGTAGCAACCAACTGCAGTTACTGACAGTGGTTTTATGAAGTGTTCCTGAGACCATGTGGTGATATCCTTTACACACTGATGTCTGTTTTTGATGAGGGATCAACAGTCCGTAATATCATCACGTACGTGCAGTGATTTCTCCAGATTCTCTGAACATTTTGATGATTACACGGACCGTAGATGGTAAAATCCTTAAATTCCTTGCAATAGCTCGTTGAGAAATTTTGTTAGCATATTCAACTGAATATGGGTTGAAAATGATTTTTAAATCATTTTATTCCGTTTATATTTACATTTAACACAATTTCCCAACTCATATGGAAACGGGATTTGTACCCAGCATCAACCTGGAATGTCCCTAAACTATCCATTGCATGTAAAAATTGTTGTGTACAGAGGAGGGAAGGAGGCGACAACCAAGGCAGAACTGCGATTTCCAAGGTTCATTTTAAACCTTTGATGAATATGTGGCATGTGTATGCTACTCCAGGTGAAAGAGTGTGACTATGTGTAATATTAATAATGTAAATGTTACCCAGGGTTGTTGTCTGTGAGTGTTGGTTGTAATCTTTCGTCAAATCAAGAGGGGCTAGGCGAAGAGGCAGTTCGTGGACAGGCAAGGGGTCGTGGGGGGGAGCGAGGCAGCGTGGTCTGGGTCCGAGCAGGGAGGTCGTGGATCGAGGAGAGCAGTCAGGAATCCGGATGGGTGTCGAATGACAAGGCTCGATCACGGAAGGCAGGGGAGTCACAATGAAAACACAAAGGAACATGAACCAGGGATACACGGAGAGAGAGAGCAAAAACAAAGGCGAGGAAATCACGGGGAAAGGAATGCCAGACGTAATGCTTACTGAAGAGTTAGCGAGGTTCTGGCAAAGGTTCCTCGGGTCTGCTGGTCTTTATGCCTATCCCTTTCATCAAGTCCAGGTGTGTTGATTATTGATTGAGTGCTGTCTTGTTGTTGCGTGGGCGTGCTGCGCTCAGCACGAGCGGGGATGTGTCTGAGCATGCTATCAGCGGAGGCACGACTTAGTGCGTTGTCAGAGGAGGTGCCCGCAGCTCCAGCTGCTGTGAAAGCGCGGGTTCGACTCCGCGTCAGGACAAAATATATATATATTAGGGGTGTGGGGAAAAATGGATTCGAATAAGAAACAAATCAAAAACGTTATGCGATTCAGAATCGATTCTCATATTTAAAAAATAGATTTTTTTATTTATTTTTTTTAAAAATTTAATTCAATTTTATTTTTATCAATCAAACAAACCACTATACAGCAATACCGTAACAATGCAATCCAATTCCAAAACCAAACCTGACCCAGCAACACTCAGAACTGCAATAAACAGGGCAATTGAGAGGAGACACAAACACGACACAGAACAAACCAAAGGTAGTGAAACAAAAATTAATATTATCAACAACAGTATCAATATTAGTTAGAATTTCAGCATAGCAGTGATTAAAAATCCGTTATTGACATTATCATTAGACATTTATAAAAATAAAAAAAAAGAACAATAGTGTCACAGTGGCTTATACTTGCATCGCATCTCATAAGCTTGACAACACACTGTGTCCAATATTTTCACAAAGATAAAATAAGTCATATTTTTGGTTTGTTTAATAGTTAAAACAAATTTACATTATTGCAATCAGTTGATAAAACATTGTCCTTTAGAATTATACAAGCTTTTTTTTTTTTTAATCTACTGGACTACTCTGCTTGCATGTCAGCAGACTGGGGTGGATCCTGCTGAAATCCTATGAATTAATACAAAATCGTTTTGAATCGGAAAAATATCGTTTTTGAATTGAGAACCGAATCGAATCGAATCGAAAAAATCGATATATTATCAAATCGTGACCCCAAGAATCGATATTGAATTGGCAGCCCTAATATATATATATGTATATATAAATATGTCTTGATTGGATTATCCAGAGAATAGTGCTCGATACCGTGGTAGAGCGCAATATGTAGGTGTGGGAAAAATCACAAGACTACTTCATCTCCTGATGATTGAGTGAACCCCTCATGAAACAGTTCTGTAGAGATGAAGTAGTCCTGTGATTTTTCCCACACCTACATATATATATATATATATATATTAAGATTGCCAATCTTTGTGGCTGGACTGGTGCCTCCTGAAGTCGACGATGATCTCCTTGGTCTTGTTGACGTTCAGGACCAGGTTATTGGTTCTACACCAGTCAACCAGATGTTTCACTTCCTCCCTGTGGTCCATGTCGTTGTTGTCACAGATGAGGCTGTTGAGTCGTCCTGATACTTCACAAAGTGGTTTGTAGTGGACCTGGCGCAACAGTCATGGGTCATCAGGAGAGACTAAACAACTGGTACCTAGATTCATTGGACCATACAAACCATCACAGCTCGACTCAAGGTACCCATGTTTTTCATGTCTTATCCAATCTACCATGTCTCCCGCCTGAAGCCCGTCGAGTTTAGCTACTCTAGCCCTCCACCAGTGTCTCCCCCGACTCCTCAGCAGGTCGAGGGTCATCCGGCTTTCATAGTTAACACCATCCTTGACGCCAGGAGACGAGGCAGGGGGGTACAGTTTCTGATCGACTGGAGAGGTTACACCCGAGAAGATCGCTCCTGGATCTCACCAATTTCTGATTTTTATCAGAGATTTCCTCTAAGACCACGTGGCGTCCATTAATTAGGGGGGTGAGAATATTGTCACTGCCGTTGCCACCTTGTGGTTTGTATTCTTTGGTGCAGTTGACCCCGTCCGTACTCACTACTTTTCTCCTTTCCCCTACAGTTCCTGTGTTCCCCTTGTGGGTGGAGTTGTGTGGCGTGCGTAGCTACTTCCAATTTCCCCTGATTCTACTTAAGCAGCACCTTGACAGCTGGATGCCACTCGGCGATTCCACTCCTCGGCTCTCCACGCCAGGAGTTTCCTATGCTTTGAGTTTTTTTGCTACATGCTATCTTGGTCATTCCAGTGCCAAATAGCTTGGTGTTGTTCGGTAGTTTGCACATCTTCCAACTCCAACCCAAATCTAGTTTATTTTTGTACATACTAACTTTTGTTCTTTTTTCCACGGTACTCATTTTTGTTTTCTCTTTTTCACGTTGTTGCTTTATGTTACCTCCTTTTTGGATTGTTTTTGTGAGCATTTACTCAGTAAAATAACTGTTTTAGTCACGGTCTTGTGAACGCAAGATCTTTGACAAACAAAACGTCTATCCTGAAGGATTTCTTCACTTCCCGCGGACTTGACTTCCTCTGTGTGACGGAAACATGGCAGAGAGCCGGTGAGTCCACCCCTCTAAATGAACTTCTGCCTCCGGAGTGTTCCTACTTTAATTCTCCGCAGTCGTCCGCGCGAAAAGGAGGAGGATTAGCAGTCGTTTTTAAAAAGGACTTTAAATGCCGTCAGATCCGCCTGCAATCCTCCTTTTCAAGCTTCGAACTGTGCATGTTTGAACTGGGTCTTTTTGATGTTGTCCTGTGTGCCGTCGTCTATCGACCACCCAAGTACCACAAAGACTTTATAACAAAATGTTCTGAATTTCTGGCTGAAATCCTGTCCAAATATGATCGTGTCCGTATTGTGGGTGATTTTAATATTCGCACTTGCTGTCCAGACGCGTCGCTTTCCAGGAGCTTCCTGAATGTAATTGACTCATTTAAAGGCCTACTGAAACCCACTACTACTGACCACGCAGTCTGATAGTTTATATATCACTGATGAAATAATAACATTGCAACACATGCCAATACGGCAAGTTTAGTTTACTAAATTTCAATTTTAAATTTCCCGTGGAGTTTCTTGTTGAAAACGTCGCGGAATGATGACGTGTATGATAACGCCTGTTTGTGACGTTATTGGTTGGAGGGGACATTTTAGCCAAGCACCACTTACAGCTAAAATTTGTGTCTTTTCATCGCATAATTACACAGTAATTTGGACATCTGTGTTGCTGAATCTTTTGCAATTTGTTCAATTAATAATGGAGACTATAAATAAGAATGCTGTTGGTGGAAAGCGATGGATTGCAGCTGCCTTTGGCACCGAGACACAGCCAGTGTTTCTTTGTTTTTGTTGTGAAGCTTTAAAGAGAATTTAAGGGGATACCTTTAGTCAAAAATGATTTATGACCCCCCATAAATCAATTATTTATGAGGGGTCAAGGTCAAAGGTCAATGATTTATGAGGGTCAAGTTCAAAGGTAAATGATTTATGAGGGGTCAAGGTTAAAGGTCAAAGTCAAAGGTCAGGGTCAAATGTCAAGGTCAAGTGGGTGTGGCTTACCCGGAAGAGGGTGGAGTTAAGACCTGCGGTGGGAGTGGTTAAACCAGGAAGAGGGTGGAGTTTTAAACAGAAAGAGGGCAGAGTTAAGACCTGCGGTGGGAGTGGTTAAACCAGGAAGAGGGTGGAGTTAAGACCTGACGAGGGAACAAAGGAGGGTTCAGTTTTTTAAGAAAGCAATGTCATCTGAGCAGCATGTGACCATATATTTGATAGTTTAAATGTTTACGATCGTTTGAAACAACTTCCAGATTTCGATGTATTGATGGCTGGGAATGTTACGTGTGGAGATGTGGACACGCACGCACTTCACACACACACACACACACACACACACACACACACACACACACACACACACACACACACACACACACACACACACACACACACACACACACACACGTAGAGGAGGGGTACAAAAGGGCGGTGTAAGGCTTAGTCATTATTTGGAGCTTTATACGTTAGCGTAAAGACTTTGTTCGATTCGGTCATGATTAGTGAAACGCCTGTGTCGATTTATAAAAATAATAAAACTTACATTGACGCTCCGCAAAAAAGTCGAGTGTTTCTAAATCGTATTCAGATGCCGCCGACCGAGTCTTTGCGTGAGAAATGGGACTTGGAAGCGTACGGGATGGAGGGATCTTTTGGATTTGTATTCAGATACGAAATGGGGGATATCTGCTTATTTCAGCTAAAAGAAAGAAGAGACGGAAGCCCTTTCTCGATATTTTCATCGTTATCTACCGTGGATTGGGAAGTTTTTGGTGGACACGCACACACACGCACACACACGCACACACGCACACACGCACACACGCACACGCACACACGCACACACGCACACACGCACACACACACACACACACACACACACACACACACACATTCGTACGCACACATCGTTAAGACCAGAAGAGGGGACAAAGGAGGGTTCAGTTTTTTAAGAAAGCAATGTCATCTGAGCAGCATGTGACCACCCATCTGACAGTTTAAATGTTTACGATCGTCTGAAACAACTTCCATACCTCACGAAAACATATTTAAACAGATGGAAAAAACTATCGCAGAACACAGTGTCACGTAGCAACTGGTCTTTACGGTCGTTTGAAACAACAGGTCAGTTTGGGGGACAAAGGAGGGTTCAGTTTTTACTGACTACCCATCTGACAGTTTAAATGTTTATGACCGTTTGAAACAACAGGTCAGTTTGGGGTACAAAGGAGGGTTCAGTTTTTACTGACCACCCATCTGACAGTTTAAATGTTTACGATCGTCTGAAACAATTTCCATACCTCACGAAAACATATTTAAACAGATGGAGAAACTAGAGCAGAACACAGTGTAACCGCGATTTGCAGAATGAAAGGTAATTTCTTTTTTTTTTTTTTTTTCATTCCTTGTAACACGTCTGTTTAATGTTACTATAATAAGTATTTATTCGAACTAAAAACAGTCGAACATCGAGTTGAAATTCACCCACCACCAAGGGATCTCCTAACAGAGTCTCCAATCCTTTTGTGTAAGTACCGATTTTTTTTTTTTACTGTATTCATTTCATTACCTCCGTTTTTACCACGTTATTAGACAATGGTTTAACTCCGTTTAAGCATTTAAACGTTAAAAGCATTGCACGTGTACGACGATGTAATACCTTTTTTTTTTTTAACAGCCGATGACGACGAAGTGAAAGACGAAGAACTTTGTTTGATCGATCTTACAAAGTTGTAAGATGATTATCGAGGTGTGTTTAAACCTTCGAATTATTTAATATTGTGTGTATTCATTATTTTGTTTTATAGAGGATTCGCCGGAAGAGACCAACGCGATCCCTTTAACCCAATCGCAGTCTGGTGAGTCAAATAATTCTCATTTTTACAAGAAAAAAAACATGCGGTATACGATACATATATACATATATTTACTTACAGATTTTCCGTTTACATCTCTTGCTCACTGGTCTCCCTTAACGCTGGAGGGTCCGTCAACGGCCATTCCAGGCAGAGGAGAAGGCTTGATTGCGCCAAAGACTCCAGACATCGAATCCTTGCTCCGTGGGGAAATCATCGAAAACGACGGTGAATGTCCAACAGGCACCCGCTGTAAGTTTTTCTCGTTTTCTGTAAGCTTTTTAAGATTCTCAGGAGCTTTAAAGAGCTCCTCTCATTCCAATGTCTTTCGCTCAAATGAATTTCGCGCCTAAGGGGAATGGGCGGGGACTGATTCCGGAGGTGGGCGGTTGTTTCCGCCAAGCAACTTTCTGGTTGAAATGGGGTGTGGACCAAGATGGATCCCTACTCTATATTCTTTTATTTAACCCAATGTTTTTTAAATACGTGTATAATGCTTTATATCCTATGTGTTGTGAATTCCATCCTACAATATTTTCCAAGGAACCCAAAGAAATGTTACCACACCTCCCGCTTTATTTATTCTATAGATTGCCTGAACTATTTCATAAACTAAATCTTGTCTTGTTTCTGATGCTATGTTTTTTATGCTCATCAATGCACTGTTGCTTTGTTTTCCTCTATCCAGTTAAATGCCATAAAAATTGCTACCAATTCCCCCGTAAAAACAGATAGTTTATCACTGATTATTTTATTTAATACTATGTTTCCTTGTGGGATAACTGCTACAGCTCTTACCTTTATTTTTTTTATATAGTTTTTGATGCATCCGTATATATCATATCTCAATCCATTTTTCTATCCGGTAACTATTTAAATTTCTATTCTTTAGTAATTGCATGTTTTCTTTTGGGTTATCAAACATCCACGGTGGTATTGCAGGCATTGGTACTGTAGGACTAACTTTAATATTGTCAATTTTAACTTTATTACATATGTCTCCTATAATCCACCCAAAACTATTCTTTTTTGTTTTCTCTTTTTCTTGGCAGATTGGTAGCACTGGACAAGTCGGATATCCTTGCTTGGATCCTTTTAAAGTTGCCCGATAAACTGCTGAGAGTTGATCTCTCCTCTTGTCCAAAGGTTTTTCGTTCATTTTTACTTGTAATACTGCCACTAGGGTTGATGTAGTAGCTCCACAACATAACCTTAAAGCCTGTGACTGGATCCGGTCTATTTTCCCAAGTCATGTTTTTGAAGCAGATTGGTAAATAATGCATCCGTAATCAATAACAGATGGAATTAAAGTTATAAATATATACATGTATTGTTTTCAACGTTAACCTATCAGCCCCCCAATCATTACCCCTCAAAGACCTCATTATATTTAACACCTTTTTACTTTTTACCCTATTTTTTTATTTTCCGGAAGGAACACTCCTGAAGGAATAAATAAAGTACTATCTAATCTAATCTAATCAAATCTATTTTGCTGATGTGGGTTGACTAGTTCATATTTTTATCAAACCATATTCCTAAATATTTAAATACTTGTACCTCTTCTATATTTTCACCTTAGAGTTTTTATTTGGAGCTTGTTTGGTACTTTTGTCTTTGTAAAATGTATGACTTTTGTCTTTCCAACAGAGAATCTTAAACCTCAAGCCGTTCCCCAGTCTTGAACATTATTTACCACTTTGTTAGTTTTTTGATTATTTCTTTTGACTCTAAATAATATACTAGTCTTTCATTAATCTTTTTTTTTTTTCCATTACTTTTCCCCAAATTTATAATTTCCTGCCTCTTCCGGGTCTTACCCTGACTTGCATATTGGAATTGTTACCGCTAATTTTCCCCTCAGCCGGTCATTCTCCTTCTTCATATATCCTGTCATATCATTTCAAGACCACTTCTTTGACGATGCCACCTAAGTTTTTGATCATTTGATAACCCGCTAGGTCTTTCCCCGGTGACGTATTTTTAACCTTTTTCAAAATTCGAACCATTTCATTCAAAGAAAATGTCATATCCATAGTGTTGGTAAAGCTATTATCGTTGTCTTCCATCATTTCCCCAATATTTAAACTCATTGTTTTTTCTCTCTTTTGTTTTTCCACATTTCTCAAATTATCATTACTGTGCACTTTAACAAATGTTTTTGCTAAAGGTTCTGCTGTTTCTTTACCCGTGACTACATCTTCTTTGATAAATGTGGCACATCATCCTCTTTACCCTTCATTCCTATCTTTACGAATCGTTATATATCCTTTTATTATAAAGTTTAATTTTGGCTTCAGCCCTGTTTCTTGAATACAAATTATACGTGGTTTAGTTTTCATATTTTTAATATATCCCTTTAATTCATGTTCGGTTGCTATCAAACTTCTGGCATTCCACCGGACAATTAACAGGGTGTTGGAATGTGGTAACATGACTCCGTCACGTCTACTCTCCGTAGTACAGCTTGCACCCGGTACCAAGATAGTTCTTTCAACAACTTTGATGCTGCTTTGACAATTATTTTGATCTTCTCAGTCTTATTTTTACTTTCATTTTGTATCAAAGCTGAGTTGTGCTCTCTGGTTTATTTTGCAAATGAACCGACAGAACATGATCATGTACAAGACTCGCCTACCCACAATGCACTGCAGCCCAACGCTCCTGGTCGGATGTTTTTTTCGGGGTTCATGGAGAGATGCGGTAAAGAGTGGTAGCCAAGACACACGGTCACACACGGTCACACACGGTCACACACGGTCACACTCGGCAATTATTTTGACCTGGGGAGCAGATTTAGAGGAAAAAATGTGTCTGGGGGGCCGGGATATCTGATTTTCAGGTACAAAAAACTTCACAATGACACAAAATAAACACAACAGTTAAACCTCACACTAAAAACAAGACATTGACTTGTACGTTCAAAAGACAGAATAGAACAAGTCAAGACATGCAATGCCATCTACAAAATGTTATGTAAATGTTAGTCATTACACACGCGGCTATGGTTTTGATGTATTTGTTACAGACATGTTTACGTCAAGTAACATCACATGGTTCCATTTGCACCTTTCAACAAATCTGAAAAGGAATATTAAGAAGTAAAACTTATATTTAATCCTACCTCTTCTCCGAGCACACGGTGACTGTACATACGGGTCGAAAAATGTTGACCTAATTCAGCATTTCTCAAAGTGTGGGGAATAGAGACATGACAGGTGTGGGCGCGAGGAAAGGGAGGAAATTTTTATTTTTGATTTTTTTACTATGCTTTCATTTTCTATACACACTGTAAATCACTTTGTTGATTCTGATCTTCAA